>NW_027660926.1:0-74502 GCF_963280865.1 Gymnoscopelus braueri
GCACACCAAACACCAGGCAGCCATTAAGCACACTTGATCTGGAGTGGATCAATACTGTGAGACGCGAGGGCACTTTAAGGATCATTTTCAAAGCAGCGCTGCTTTGTTACGCAGGACAGGAAGAGGCCAGGAGACTCTGTGTGTAAGCACTGTTCTCATGTCACATCGGGAAGGACAGAAGATAACTGTAATTGTAATTTATTCGCTATTTTGAGCAATTCATTATTTCTTGCATTCAAACTCCCAATCTTTCCTTTTCCTCACTCACTTCTTTGGGAATTCCACTACATTACATTCATTTAGCAGACGCTTTTATCCAAAGCGACTTACAGTAAGTGCGTTCAACATAGGTAGGCAAGCGCTAAGGTAAAAGTGCATTATATAGGCTACCTACTTTCTTAAACAGATGAGACAAAATAGGAAAACAAATGAGCAAGAGCTAAAACAAATAAGTGTATCAAATAAACAAACTAAAATGGAAGTGGCCAATGGCTGTGTCTGTGAAACGCATGTTGTGAGTCACCGTTAAGTTAGCCTCGGAAACCCATGATTTTTTTTTTGTTACAAAAGAAAAAAAGCCTGGGGGAGCCATGCAGGACCTTGTTATCTCCTAACCAATCAGAGTGCAGAGGGGCGTCGCTCTAAATTTGGTGACGTCAGCGTGCTCCGTGCACAGGCCGGGGGGGGGAGGGGGGGAGGGGAGGGGAGGCGGGGACATAGATTGGTGAAGCAATAGGAATTCCCGCACGAATCCGGGCGGCTGGGTTTGGATCCGCCCTTCAAGACCATCGATTGAGCTCGTTGTCTCAGGCTACCGTTAAGTTAACTTAACCAGGAAAAAAAACGTATATGAAACCATAAGACAACGTTGCACGGAGACAACTGCATCTTGTGATCCAGAAAAAGCGGCAGAGACATACAGAAACAAGAAGGTCTAAAAAGGAAGCGGGACACATAACTAAGTTATTATATTATTAAAGTACTGGGGGCTTTTCATTTGTAGAAATCTGCTTAAGTATGAAAATGTCAAGAATAGAGCCATAACATGTGTGATAGATATTTTACTCCGTAACCCCCACACCACTCTACCCCCGGCCCGCACACACACATGCACATACGTGCAACCAGCTGGCTACGTTTTTGACACAGTTGGACATTGTGAACGATAGTGGAACACTGTGCACCTGCCTATTATATGGATTAAGACCTGTAGGCGTCTTGTGTACATTATTCTACAACGAACCTATTTCTTCTTTAGTAGATAGTATGACAATGATTACTCATCCAAATGCATGCTTATGTACCGTATATTTCTGTATGAGTTGCAGAGGTGTGTTTTACCGTGTTACGCTGTATACGGCATATACAGTGCCGATTTTTGGGGAAAAAAGCGTATACAGTCTAATAACCATTTCATCCATTGAAAACACGATAGCGTATCACGCATGTCGCACAGGGAATAATTATCGTATACCCTCCGAAAAAACCTAGAACACACCACTGATGAGTTATGTATCCTTGCAGGCCTCTTGGCCACAGGTGAACAGCCAGAAGTACTGCTGATGATGGTCTGACAAGATCCACTTGTTTCCACATAGTCGTTAATCAATAGTTGTTGTTTTTTGTCTATGTGTGTTTTTTTCTTTCTTTTTCTTTTCTCCTTCTGTTTACACAGGAATATCCTATTGGCCTCTGCCACACCTGGAAGTCTCTTTGGTAAGCCTTCCTTGAGTCAATTAGCACAAATTACCAAAAAAGAATGGTTAGAGTGTAGTACTCTGTTTAGACCTTTACACTCAAAGGACCACAATGGAAATAAGCTCTCATGCTTTAATGTGTTGTATCCTTTCGACAGATATGTACAGGGATGTAGGCTATACATTTTTGTCAATGAATTAATCAAGTCAGACATCCACTAATGCGAGTGGCTGCACATTGAATATAAGAACGTACAGTACATATCCCATCAGCCCTGTTCCAGAGCCTGTGTGTGTGTGTGTGTGCGTGCGTGCGTGTGTCATGTCTCACAAAATAAGAACTCATACTGTATGCACACTTGCACAGCAACGCAGGTTCAAGTAGCAGCAGAGCAACAAACATCATAATGTAATAAACACAGCCTACTGTATGTACAAAGTAAAATAGTTGAGGACTTACAGTAGCCTACAGCAGTGGTTCTCAAAGTGGGGTCTGGGGATCCCCAGAGGGGTCCATGGGGGGGGTGACAGGGGGTCCCCAGCAAAAGTAGTTAATATAGCGTCAAAATCATTTCAACCTCTTTAACCATTTATACAAATAGCAGATATACTGTAGGAGCTTTCACATCTGCTATTATGGAAACATTTGGGAAAATATTGAAAATGTTTAGTGTCATTTTTACATAAACCTTCTCTTCTGGGGGTTCCTGGCACAAAAAAAATTCAGATGGGGGTCTGCGGTCAAAAACATATCAATTAGGTGGGTTCTTGGCACAAAAAAGTTTGAGAACCACTGGCCTACAGCAGGCTATAGCTGCTGGCCTATCCATGCTGGTCCATGTGACCGCATCACTCAAAAACTAGCATCATGACGTCATCACAGTTCCATCAACAGTTGCATCAGAATCATTCACTACAGCAAGACATGACACAGCAGCCACCCATGATGAACCCATCATCAAGAATAGTGTGTGTGTGCGTGCGTGTGTGTGTGTGTGTGTGTGTGTGTGTGTGTGTGTGTGTGTGTGTGTGTGTGTGTGTGTGTGTGTGTGTGTGTGTGTGTGTGTGTGTGTGTGTGTGTGACACAGCAGCCACCCATGACGAACCCATCATCAAGAATAGTGTGTGTGTGTGTGTGTGTGTGTGTGTGTGTGTGTGTGTGTGTGTGTGTGTGTGTGTGTGTGTGTGTGTGCAGTGATGGAAGAAGTACTCACATGTTTTACTAAGTAGAATTATCAATACCACCATGTAGAAATACTCTGTAGTAAGTAAAAGTCCGGTATTAAAATGTACTTGAGTAAAAGTACAAAAGTATTGGCGCCAAAATATACTTAAGCACTAAAAGTAAAAGTACTCACTATATGTCCCATTTAAAGTTTGCAAATGTATAAAAAATCTTTTGAAAATAGGGCGTTTGTGTGTGTGTGTGTGTGTGTGTGTGTGTGTGTGTGTGTGTGTGTGTGTGTGTGTGTGTGTGTGTGTGTGTGTGTGTGTGTGTGTGTGTGTGTGTGAATATAGAAACAAAACAATTGACTCACTCTGTTCAGTAGAGCTGAAGGCTGACTGCAATCTCCTCATAACTGCGTCATCATCTTCCATACTTAGTTGTCTTTGTGGTCTTCTTCAGGGCAGTCACAGAGTTCTTCTCATACACCCATTGTGCTCCATGCGACATATAGGCCAATTCCAAGGTCAAGTCAAACCATGTAACAAACTGTCTCCAAGCTAGTTTGACGCTGTAAGTATTTCAACCATTCTCTGTTATTGTTGTAACAGTTTAATACCCCCGAGCTTTGGAGTTGCATTTAGTTACTCTTCCTCTTCAAGGTCATTCGGGGAAAGTGTTTCTCCTCGCTAATATCGGCTTATAATAACTGTCTGACAAGTTGCCTTAATCGGTTTTACTTTGAAGTAGGCTTGGGGTGTTTTGTATTAGACTGTATTGTTCTTAAAATGAATAAATATACGCTACATGTTATCGCAGTATGGTCCAAAGTGGAGCCACTATGTCACAAAGACTGTAAGACACACCTGACACTGATTGCGAGGCTGGTGCGTTTGTTTTTACAACATGCTGCTTGCGTTCTCTTTCTTTAGATTACTTTATGACAACCAAGGATTTTCTTTTTTTATATTGTATTTTTCTGTTTTTGTATTACTTTGTTGCCTTTAACATCTGTAACTGCAAGGGATATGTTAATGTACCCAGGCCATCTACTGTACTCTTCCATCCGTCCATCATTCACATTACAGGTTTGCAATAGCCTACTTTACATCAACGAATAAGGATAGGTGGGCACTAAAGGGACACCTGGGCACCTCGATGTATAATTGGATATTTTGTCCAAAATGTATTGGGAAAAAAATGGTCTTAAGTAGAATGTAATCATGATGATACATCATTATCAGACTTCATTTTATCCTTCAACTTCTATGTCTATGCCCCAACATGACTGGATATACAGGTTTTGTAGCCATTTGTATCAATTGTAGACATATTAGACCTTAATTGTCGAATGTTTAAGCATGTTCTAATCATTAATCCTTTACATTACTTAAAAACATTTTCCAAATATATATATATATATATATTTTTTTTTTTCACATTTAGGAAAGAATTGTCAATTTAACACCAAGGTGCCCACTCTTCCTTGGTGCCCACCTATCCTGTTACCCAAGGGAATGTGACAGACATGAGTGGTTGTTCAACAGGTAGTAAAACAAGACGCTGCTCATTTGCTGTTATTGACAGTGTAGCTCTGAGGAGCCCTCTAGTGGTAACATGTTGATCTGCTTTACTGTATGACAACTCAGTCCTACTATCAGGTTACTATCAGGTTCAAGAGAAATCTGTTAATTCAGTGAATTAAATGTAACTGTCAGACCCCTCCCACCCCCCTTCCTAGGCAGCTATTTCTGTTACCCCAGGCAGTCATATGGGTCTGTCTTTCTACTTACATTTAACTGTCTGTTGATGTGAGAGGAGGATTGGACCAAATGAATCCCTATTAGGATATTGTGCAGGATTTGTAAAGTTTATGGGGGGTTCCAGGGGGTGCCCAGCTGAACAGATGATGAACAGTTTTTAATTTAGTTATTTTACTGGCTAGATAACAGAATGTATTAGAATGACTATTCAGATGATAGGTTTCACTCTAATCCGCGTATCGTGCGTCATATGATACATGCCGGATTCACTCTCCACTGTTATTTCCCCACCTACATATATACTATACCTGTCCTGTCAGGTATGGAATTATGTACTAAATCTGTAATCAAAATCTAATCCCCAACGCTAAAAACCTTCTTTTACGGGTGTCCCTGGCACCAAATATTTTGCAAATGGGTGTCCGTGGCCTTAATACATATCAATTTGGTGCTCCTTGACATTCAAATGTTTACAGTGTAGGCTTATACGCAGGCTACATGTCATTCAATGATTGCTCTGTCCACTACCAATTAATATGAAACTAAATGATAACACTGGACATTCCTGCAGGCCTACTAGTTTTACACACCAGACCATCACAAATGGATTCTGGTACTTGACTGTGGCAGCCGGGCGAGTTCCGTTCTGTTAAATAATCATGAAGAATAATGAAGGTGAATTTCTTCCCCTCCCGGGCCGACATTTAACGTCAACTTGACAGGGCTCACCGCCACAGCTTGGGGACCGGGGCCGGGGAAATGAAGCTGTCTCCATATTAAGCAGGCAGATTAGGACCGCTAAACGACGGGCCAGCTTGAAGAGGTGGCGTACACGGGGACCTCCGGGGTCTGCATCTCATCAGGTAAGCCCGGGGCAGGGGCCCCCTGAAGCGGGCCACATGAGAAGCGGAAGAGGGGTCCCCTCCCGAATGGCACCGAGAGGGCCCCGCGGTTTGTCCCCCCAGCCTCTGGCCCGCCTCCGCTCGTCTTCTGTCGCCACAAACCGGACTGACCTCGGCGCTTCTGCCAGCGCTCGGCTACCGCAGCTCGCTCGCGCACGCGAGCCCCCTTCCTTTCCCCCGTCCTGCTGCACCGGGGGCCGCAACGAGCTCCCAGGGGCCCCCGGCTCGCTCCCTGCCATCTGCCGTGATTTATAGAAAACGGTGGATGATTTATGGGCCAGTCATCTCACAATGAAGTCGTTCTCTTTCATTTGCGCGACCTCCCGACCCAGCCGCCACTCGCAGCCAGGTTGGGGAAATGCACGCTAATCATACACTATGAGGGCCTTTTAAAAACAGGAGGAGCCCGGTAGCGGGGCGCGGGGGCCGAATGGTGGGGTCCTCTTTAATGAAATTAATTTTCAACAGGGCGCGCATACTAATGCGGCGGTGCGGGTTCTCGGTGTGGCGTGTACTGGTGGCCACCGCCGAGAGATGTGAGCCCGCTAACGAGCCCCCTTTCAAGGTAGAGAGGAACGTGTGAGGGGGCCGCCGGGCTCGGCGGAGCGACTCCTCCAGCACCGGTGTCCCGTCACCCTCCCCCCTCCACCACTCCACCCTTCCGCCCCTCCTTGATCTACAAATGAAATGCTCCATTAGGAGTCAGTGATCCAAACGATCTGTTTAAAGATTTATACGGCGTTATAGCTTGTAAACTAAACACTGTGGCCCTAGCAGCCCGTGAAGAGATGCTTGGCAAGGTGTTAATCACTGCTGTAATTAGACGACCGACGTTCCCCTTGTCACAGCAGTGCAGCTCCGAAGGGCCTTTTCACAAACATTAACAGCGGTGGTGGGACAGTAACAAACTACATTTACTACTTACTGTACTTGATCACGTATCTGTATTTCACTTGAGCATTGTTTTTTGGAAGCTTATGACTTTCACCCCACTACATGTCAGAGACAAATATTGTCCTTTTGACTCCACTACATTTCTATGATGACAATGTACCCGTAACCCACAGCTTGGACAATCAAAATGTTTATGTATTCTGTTTGTGGTGTATCTTGGTGTTTGTACATTATGTGAGTGTCTTATAAGCCCGTGCGGGCTGGGCATCCTGTGGTGCAGGACACTATAATAAAAATCTATCTATCTATCTATCTATCTAGAAAGGGTCCCCCGGGACCCAAACTTACACAAACATTTCATCTACAAGCTCACAACACATTGCATCGTGACACTTGAGCTTGTTGATCTGCTATTTTCACTTTTCTATTTTTTTATTCCTGAAAATCTTCTGAATATTTGTTTTGAGAATTTCAAATCTTCAATACAGCAATGCATTGAGATTAAAACACTTAAGTACTTTTAAAAGCATATGCACATATTTGACCAGAAGTATCTATACATTGACACAAGTGCTGGGCTTGAGAACATTTTCAATTGATTGATGTTTTTATTAACATAAATGTATACACATGACCATATATTTGTACATAATGTCAAAAGGATAAAACACAAAAGCTCTGACGCATTTCCATAGTAGTCCTTTAGGACCACTAAGGTACAAAATTCAACATTGTACTTTTGGAGAAAGAAAATAACGTCTTCTGACCCTTTGATAATGTCCCTTCAAGCACACAGAATGCAATTCTTAATTTCAGTTTCAGAGATGTGAGATCATATCAGGTTTCAGAGATGCTTTGGATCAGAAATACACCTGCAGAACTGGACTTTAATCCATAAATCTAATGTCACAATTAACTTGGATGCAAAAAAAGCTAATAATTTACATTGAAACACACGCACCTCTAATAGCCTACATACATTTGACATGACCATGTGACAAACCTCTTCGTATTTATTGTGGTTGCCCATTATATATTCACTGTACTTGTACCATCCATCCATAATGCAAAATGTTGGGATCATAGCTATGCAGTATATGTAGGGAAAGATAACGGAAATCCTGTTGGTTGAATGATGTCCTAATTTAGAGACATCATCCTAACATTGGAAGTTCACAGGTTCGATATCCTCTAAGTGTGACCGTGACAGTATTGAGGTGTCCTTGAGCAAGGCACTCAAAAGTCTTTGGACGAGAACGTTGTGTATAGTAGGCTATTGAGGCAAGCGAAACCAACAAATCGGGGACACAAAATACTAAATGGGCTTTTGGAACTTCATAAATAATACTATTACCACATAAAAGTCCATTAGCCTACATTTTAGGCATTTACTTGATGCTCCTGTCCAGGGATATATATGTAGAAGTGTAACCATAAACTGCCGTCTTAAAGCAAAGCTTTATGAGGTAAACAGATGATGAAGGTACTCCAGTAATCATTCCCAACCTTCAAACTTTAATTATGGGGTTTGCAGACAGACCACAGCAGGCCTTGCTGTTAATAGTGCTTTGAGGGCGCCCTCTGCTGTCTATTGTGAGGAATTGAACAATGACATTTTGCAATGCTAAATTTGCACAAATTAGATCCATTAACCATTGATATTATCCATTGAACGACCTAAAAGTCACTTACTACTGTACCTCAGTTATTCGACCCGAGGGGAAATTATTCCTAACAACAAATGAACAACTAGGACCTAAAAGTCACTTACTACTGTACCTCAGTTATTCGACCCGAGGGGAAATTATTCCTAACAACAAATGAACAACTAGGACCTAATATGAAAGGAATAAGGTTTTTGGGGGCCCAGATCAAAGTCTCTTTGGGGCCCCCAAAATAATGTACTAATCATCTAGCTGCCCCCAGCTGACTGTCTACACTGCACAGGTTTCTGGCTGTGTTAGCAACGTATGGCTCTTTTTGACTGCGAATGGAACTTTCCAGAACTAAAGAAGTTCTGTGGTTTATTTATTTATTGTTTACATTTCCATTATAACCAGAACCCCTTGAAGGCATAAGAGGGGTGGTGAGTTAGCTGTTATATACATGTCACAATGCTACCTTTTCTCTACTTCTTTCTCATCTATGATTTAACTTTATTCTGGTACATTGGTTTCATGGCAGCTGGACAGTCTACAGACAGTGTCGAGACAATAATCTCACCTCCCAGTGGGCAGTAATCATTTCACCACCCAGATTCTTTGTGGGGATTTCAGTCTTAAAAGGTTAACCTATAGGTAATCTTAAAGGGTTAGGGTTAACACTAAGATTATCTGATGAAGGTCTCAGGACCGAAACGTTGAATATTTTCCCAGTTTTTTCCTATTACATTGTTGGCCCTAGTTTGGTCCTCTCTGTGTGCAAAAGGCTTGTTTCTCAATTTTGGAGAGACCTGCTTCCTATAGACATACAGGTTATGTACATGCATTAGGTGGCCCGGCTTGCCATGGCGACCTCGTTGACACATCGCTCCGATGAGCAGCAGCAGCCAGTGTATTTACATATATATATATATATATATATATATATATATATGCACTGTTGCATCCTACTGTTACCTTTGATACATGTAATAATTACTGTTATTTTCTATTTATAATCCTACTGGTTTCATGTTTGTAAGGATTCACCACCACATTAAAACATTACACATCCAAAAAAAAAAAAAAAAATGTCAACTGTAATTCCACCATTGTGGGATGCTCACACCTGTCCTTGCGGAAAAGCATTATGTTCGATGAACAAAATGGTGAAAAAGTTCATTATACACAAAACTGCAGTAAGGGCTCTCTGAACCCTTTGTTTTGTTAATGTAGTAAGAAGTTACTACCCCTAGATGGGATAACCATCCCAAGTTGTTCTGATTTGGTAGAAACCTGTTCATATTGGCTTGTGTATTCATATGACGCACAGTTTACTTTCTGAACTTAGTCTAAAGCAAGAACACACATTAAGCCGGCACCTGGAACAGATGGACAAAAACACACCAAACACACTCCCTTAGAAAGGGAGAGTTCACCGAATACCAGTGCACCCACAACACAACACTTGAGTTGAACTCAGTTGTGTAAAACACTTTACATAGGCTACATACACCTTCTCTTACAAGTAAAAGTAATCACCCACAACTATCACACTGCCGAATGGCCCCCTGTCTGTTCTCTTCCTCTTCCTTTTAACAGTCACACCCCGATGAGTTGACTGAATGCTCGTGTGTTCAATCAGCTCAGGCAGTACCTGAACACACACAGCTACAGCCGTAACCCCCCCCCCCTCCCCTCCCATAAAACCTACTAATACAAATAAAACATTTGTGACATTATAGACATTGTATTAGTAAAATTGTGTTGTTACACTAGGTTGCAAGCATTTATTTTGGCCTTAAACTATTCAACATGACTGTTTGCGGCTTTCCATCACAGCTTAAGCACGACACTGTCCCGTACAGTCCAGAACCGCACCGCTTCAAAATGTCTTGAGTTTCCATTGCAGAAAAGTCCCCCCTCGCAGAATGACATGAAAATGTTTAAGAACCACTGGTTTCAACAACATTATGGAAACAAGCCCCAATGAATCAACTACACTTTAGAAACAAGCAGTGGTGGAAAGAGTACTCAAATGTTTTACTTAAGTAAAAGTATCAATACTGCAATGTAGAAGTACTCTACAAGTGAAAGTCTGGAATTACTTGAGTAAAAGTACAAAAACTATTGGTATAAAAAAAATGTACTTAAGGTACCAAAAGTAAAAGTACTAAAATGTTTGAAAATAGCAGATCTACAATGATGCGATGTGACGCGTTGTGAGCTTGTATCGGCTATTTTCAAATAGCCTAGGTATAAAATAGGGCTTAAGTGGTTAATGTATGTTTTATAGTGTAATCATTTATATCTGAAAAGTAACTAGTAACTAGTAAATAATACGTTTTCAGATAATTGTAGTGGAGTAAAAGTACTACCAATATTTACAAGCAACTTTACAGAAAAATAAGCCCAATGTCGCTTCTAATAAGTGGACATGGCAATACTGCTACCGTAGTGTTTACATAGACATGCACGGCCGGAAGAGGGGCGCCTACAAATTCACGCCCACTTTTGACACAGCGCCCTACTCGAGGTCGTTTAGAACGATGAACTGCAGCTCTCAATGCAGCTCTCAATGCAATCTCTATGAGAGGCATTGTAAAATACCGTAATTTCACTGGTTAACTACTGAGGCTGTAGCAATTTTTTGGGTGTTCTAATAAAGTGTCCCATTTGTTTGATTTGCCCTTTTTAATGTGACATACCTGCCATCTCAATATACAACCCACAATATACTATAATATTCTCCATCAGTGTCTCAAAAGTTCTAGCATATGAAATCTAAGGTTTAAGTGGTCGCATGGTATATACGTCACGGACGCATCCCTTGAGGTTTTCAATACCCAGATACGTTTGTGTCTCTCATGTATCATTTTTATAGGCTATTTATTTTGGACAATTATCCAAACAGCATCTTGCAAGACTATTTGTATATTAATACTAACCTGGAGTATTGTACTGAAATGCGACTACTGTGTCTGTCTGCAGTCTACCCTCTGCTGTGTTAAAATGATGGGAAACTCATAAAAGTGGCAAATTAAATGTGAAACACATCAACTATTAGGAAAACAAGAAGAAATGTTGATAAAGACACTCCATACATTTGGAAACATATATATTTTTAAATCAATATCGTCTCCAGTTAATGTAGGATCATTTTAAAAGTAGGCTAACTCTCATAGGGAATGCATTGGCAGCTGCAGTACATCGTTCTAACGGACCTCGACTGGGCGTGAAATTTGTAGTTCCCGTGTTGGTCTATTTTACAGAGACCTGTGTGGACAGACACAGCTGTGAGCCGACCAATCAGTAGCAGCAGCGTTATACGTCACAGCTTTAGCCCCGCTTAGCCTTGCTAAGCGGGGCTGGGTACTTTTTAGGCACCAGTTTAGTACCACTTGCACACCACTCTACCCACTTCATTGTAGTGAAAACCGAGGCACAAGTGTGCGGTGTGGTGTGGGGTAGGGTGAGGCCATGCATATAGTAGAGGACCTGGCTAAGATATGTATGCACTTCATTTAGGAGAGAATATCTCAACTGTTCTTGGCTTATATGACCCCAGGGAACAACTTAGGAACTTTGACTAATTCTCTATCCGGGACGAAATACCCGAAAATGACCATGCCCTTTTTAAAATGACCATAACCGGTGCACTACTTCCAACATGGCTCTATCTTCAGAATCAGAATCAGGTTTATTGTCACATCACAGGTTTACAATGTAAAAAAGTGGGTGAAATTCGTTTTTGTACATCTTTTTGTACAATTTAACGTTGCGATGGGACCCATCGCAACGTTAAATTCCATAGAAAGAAGAGGGGGGAGGAAGAAGGAGAGGGGTGGGGGGCAATTGGGAAGGAGATCAAACAAGAGAACAACAAAAGGCCAAACAAGTTATTTACATATTTACAAAGTACCTGAGATAAAAGAAAAAACTAAGGTGCCTGAGCATAGTAGCAATGTATGTATACTGTGCATGATATATTTATGGACGTTAAGGTGCTTAGAGAAAAAGAGCACAATAAAAAAGACAAAAAATTCAGTGCGTTATACATGGGATTAAGGTGCAAAAGGTCAGTGCGTGTCCACCTAAGGTGGACTGACCCTGGTATAATCCGCAAGTAGCTCCATGAGGGAGAGCAACAAAAAAATAAGTAATTTGTACCTGGTGTATTCCACAGGTATGTCCGAGGGGGAGCTAAGTCCAAGTCATTTGTCCCTGGTATAATCCACAGGTGTGTTCAGGAAGAGCCAGAAAAAGTCTGGGACCAGCTGGACAGTACCGCCTGTTGTCAGGCTGCTGAACAAGGCTCATGCCTCAATCAGCATTCTGACAGCAGCCGGATTAAAACTGCACCAATACCTGGTGGTGGAAATCTTGATACTGCGGTAGGGCCCCTTGCCCGGCCGCGGTCGTTGTAGGGTTTTGAACAGTTTGTGACTTGGGTGGTGCGTGTCCTTGATGATGCGCTTGGCTTTGACCACGCATCGCTTTTTGTACAGTTCCTGGAGCGCTGGGAGCTCGCCTCCCATTATTCGCTCTGCCGATTGCACTACTCGCTGTAGGCTGATCTTTTCTCGGGCAGTGCAGTTCCCATACCAGGCCGTGACACAGCCTGTTAGGACGCCTTCAACCGAACTGTTGTAATACAGCCTGAGGATGCGATGTCCTACTCCGAGCTTCTTCAGGCGGCGGAGCCAGTACAGTCGCTGCTGAGCCTTTTTCTTCACGTGTGTGGTGTGCGTCTCCCATTTGAGGTCCTCCTCGATGTGTACTCCGAGGAACTTGAACTCGCTGACCCTTTCCACTACAGCACCGTCGATGAGGATGGGCGCATGGTCTCTCCGCGGCCTCCTGAAGTCCGCGATCAGTTCTTTGGTCTTGTCGACGTTAAGAGCGAGGTTGTTCTCCCGGCACCAGAGTGCCAGTGAGTTGATCTCCTCTCTATAGTCAGACTCGTCGTTGTTGACGATTCGGCCTATCACTGTCGTGTCGTCCGCGTACTTTATGATGGTGTTGGAGACATGTGTGGCTATGCAGTCATACGTGTACAGGGAGTAGAGGAGAGGGCTCAGCACGCATCCCTGGGGTGCTCCGGTGTTGAGGGTCAGGGGGTGAGATGTGATGCTGCCCATTCTCACCACCTGATGTTGGTTAGACAAGAAGTCCTGTATCCAGTCGCATATGCTTGGGTGTAGCCCTAGGTCTCTGAGCTTTTTGTTAAGTATTTCTGGGACAATGGTGTTAAATGCTGAGCTGTAGTCCACGAACAGCATACGGACATATTTGTCCTTCAGCAGCTTGTTGTCCATGTGCGAGAGGACGGTGTGGAGAGCCATGGCAATAGTGTCGTCGGTGGATCTGTTTTTGCGGTATGCATACTGCCACAGGTCCAGCGAGGTAGGTAGCGTGGAGCTGATGTATTCCCTCACCAGTTTCTCGAAGCACTTGCTGACGATCGGGGTGAGAGCGACAGGTCTCCAGTGGAGACCTGTCGCTCTCACCCCGATCGTCTCCAGTCATTCAGGCATGTCACTCTGGCCTTTTTGGGAATGGGCACAATGGTTGACATTTTGAACCCTGCAGGGACCACAGCCTGGGAGAGGGAGAGGTTAAAGATGTCAGCGAAGACACCCGCCAGCTGGTCTGCACATGCCTTAAGGACCCGGCCTGGAATCCCATCAGGTCCGGCTGCCTTGTGGATGTTGACCCGTGCGAAGGCTGTACATTACATTACATTACATTACAGTCATTTAGCAGACGCTTTTATCCAAAGCGACTTACAATAAGTGTATTCAACATAGGTAGGGAACGAAAACTACTAATCACCAGAAGTCTTTAGTGCATTTTCTGCTAAAACAAGCAACCAAGAGTATACCTAGCGCTAAGGTAAAAGTGCAATATATCAGCTACCTATTTCCTTAAACAGATGAGACAAAATAGCTAAATCAAATGAGCATGAGCTAAAACAAATAAGTGTATCGACTAAACAAGATCCAATAAACAATACAACAATAGAAAACAAGCGTTCGTACAACTAGTTAACAACAAGTAGGTCAGGCAGAGAGGAAGGGTAGTGTTTCCTGAAGAGGTGGGTTTTCAGCCTGCGGCGAAATATGGGCAGTGACTCTACTGTCCTAACATCAGTGGGAAGTTCATTCCACCACTGTGGGGCCAGAACAGAAAAGAGTCGTGACCATGTGGATCGGCCAGAAGGACCCTTGAGTGACGAGGCAATCAGTCGCCCCGAGGTGGCAGACCGAAGTGGTCGGGCAGGGGTGTAGGCACCGCCTGCCACGTGCTCCTGATGTCGCCATTGCTGAGTTGGTCTTGCATCTTTTCATTGTAGGCCTTTTTCGCCTTCCTGATGGCGCTGTTTAGGGCCTCTGTTTGTAGGCAGGTAGCAGCTGGATGGCGTAGTGGTAAGAGCTTCCTAGCGGTGGGCGGCGGAGAGCTTTGTATCCATCCTTGAAGGGCGTGTAGCAGTGGTCAAGAATATTGTCACCACGGGTGCTGCAGGTGACATGCTGGTGGAATTTGGGAAAGACCTTTTTTAAGGTCGGGTGACGATTTTCTTGTGCACTGATAGCCTGGTGTAATTCCCTCATAGCTGTGTCCTTATTAGCTCCAGGATGAATGTAAACAACGGCTACAATCACAATGCTGAAGTCACGTGGTAGGTAGAAAGGACGGCAGGCTATGATTAAAAGTTCAAGGTCTGGTGAGCAGTGGCTATCTAGGATTTTAACATCTTTGCACCAGTTGTTGTTGATCAGGTTTGTAGAGGTGGATGGTAATGAATAAGGCACTGGAGAGCATGGATTCATTTCACATTGACAATTATTTGTTAGTTCTCTGCATAGCTTCACAGCATGGTATACAATGTATGTCACTTCCTATCCACACCCTTCTTCATGTAACATCCACAGGTAGGTTAACTACAGTGACACCAAGTGGTGTAAAGAAGTAACTACATGCATTAAATACTGAGTAACAGTAGGACACAACAAGGTTCTAAACCGTTGGAGCTACAGATTTACTGAGGTGCTCAAAATGTCCAGAATACTTATGTTTAGGGAAACATAGAAAAGTGCAATATTTCTATTTCTATTTTCTATCTTATGACAGAACAGCTAAAAAACGGTTTTGTCTATAACTTTTGAACCAGATGAGCTATAAATGCAAACTTTGTGTCTAAATCATGTTTTTTGACAGTTAGAAACATGTTGGAATGCTTATCTTTATGACTGGGTGTGGCTGGACCACTATTTTACATATTTCAAAGAAATATTAGTTTTGAAAATGTGTTTTACTTACCTTAATCTTTGTCATTTTTGGCAAACTTGGTGTCTACTTTATGCTTTTTGAGCATTAGAAACACATTGGAATGCTCATATTTATGATTGAATCACTCTGATTGCTTATTAAAAATATGGCCACTATACCAAACATGTTATGTAACATAAAGTTTCATCCAGATTGAGTGTACTGTATACAGTAGTTGTAGGAATGAGATCAAATTAAGATCAAACTGGAGAAAACAATGTAATTTCAGTGAAACAATATAATATGACTATAGAACCCAAAGTATTCCGCAACAGCCAGTACACTATGCACATCAATGCTCAGCATGCATTGAACACTATCATAATAGTCAAAGGTGTATGGAATTTGAACAATATGTTTAAATTAGAATCAGAAAAGTTAATTGCTAAACAACCAATGGTTGCTATAGTAGGGGGTACTAACCACCAAAAATTGCCAAATCGTTACGCGGCGGATAAAAGCATGACATTTGATACAGATGTCTCTTGGGTCATCCTAAAACATCCTAGAAGGGGTGCCCAAAAAATCTTAAACAGGAAGTGAGTTATGGACAAAATTCAAAATGGCCACCTAAACTGTTGACCGTTGACTCAAAAGACACCAAAAGAATCTCCAAAAAGCATACAATTTGGCACATATGTCCCTTGGGTCATCCTAAGACATACTAGAAGGGGTGCCCAAAGGAATCTCAAACAGGAAGTGAGTTATTGACTAAATTGAAAAATGGCCGCCTAGTGTTGTCAATTGACTCAAAAGACAACTAAAGAATCTCATAAAAGCATACAATTTGGCATACATGTCCCTTGGGTCATCCCAAGACATCCCAGAAGGGGTGCCCAAAAAAATCTTAAACAGGAAGTGAGTCATTGACAAAATTGAAAATGACCGCCTACAGTGTTGTCGATTGACTCAAAAGACAACTAAAGAATCTCATAAAAGCATATAATTTGGCATACATGTCCCTTGGGTCATCCTAAGACATCCTAGAAGTGGTGCCTGAAATGATTTGAAACAGGAAGTGAGTTATGACTAAATTGAAAATGGCCGTGTACAGTGTTGACAGATGATGCAAAAGACACTCGTAAAAAATAATCTCATAAAAGCATAACATTTGGTACAAATGTCCCTTGGGTGATCTGAATGCATCCTAAGGGGTGCCAAAAAAAGTTTTAATAGTCTCTCAATGGAAAACACTCCTCCCACACAGGCTGCACTGCTACAATATTCAAATCGAGCAGCCAATCTGGCATTTGGTCCAGAAGCCTGAAAGCTATGCAATCTCTACCATCTCCTGACAAATATGGATGGATTAAAGTCACTGATTCGTGGACACCTTTATGGACACTCTTGCCAGAGGCTGCTTAAGTTTGTAGAGAACTCAAGTGTGGCTGCAAAGCTGAGCCCTTCTGTTCGAGAAAGTGTAGATGCCGGGATGCTGGGTTACCTTGCAGAGCATTATGCCAATGTGCTGGTAATTGCGAAATGGCACACATGAATGTAGTTACTAAACACTAATCACAAAAAAACAGCAATGATCAAGAAGAAAATACATGAGAAGATAGAGTGTAAAACAAGCAAGAAGATGTAGAGTGCAAAATAAATAAGATGCAGAGAGTAAAATAAGAATATGCAGAGTAAGATAAGATGCAGAGTAAAATAAATAAGAATATGCAGAGAGTTAGATAAATAAAGAAGATTCAAAGAGTACAATAAAAAAATTATGCAGAAAGTAAAATAAATAAGTGATGTAGAAATAAAAACAGAAGGTAGACTACAAAATACGGCAGGTTATGCACTGCATAACCTGTCGTATTGAGTCTGCATACTGCCATGGTCAACTGTTTAAACAGCCATTTAGAATTTCTTCAACATGGTCCCTTCCTAAAAAGTTTAATAAACAAGCAAACAAACAAATAAATAACCCCTTCTAGGATATATTAAGAAGCACTCAATGTACGTACCAAATTATACACTTTTATGATGTCCCTTTCTGTTTTCTTTTGTGTCAACTGCTTTAGGCGGTCACTTGCTGTTTAAAACCTTTTTGGGCACCCCTTGTAGGATGCGTTCAGATCACCCAAGGGACATTTGTACCACATTTCATGCTTTTATGAGATTCTTTAGGTATCTTGCATCATCTTTCAACACTGTAGGCGGCCATTTTCAATTTAGTCAATAACTCACTTCCTGTTGAAGACTTTTTTGGGCACCCCTTCTAAGATGTCTTAGGATGACCCAAGGGACATGTGTGATACATTTTATACTTTTTGGAGATTCTTTAGTTGTCTTTTGAGTCAATCGACAACACTAGGCGGCCATTTTCAATTTGGTCAATAACTCACTTCCTGTTTCAGATTGTTGTGGGCACCCCTTCTAGGATGTCTTAGGATGACCCAAGGGACATGTGTGCCACATTTTATGCTTTTTGGAGATTATTTTGGTGTCTTTTGAGTCAACGGTCAACAGTTTAGGTGGCCATTTTGGATTTTGTCCATAACTCACTTCCTGTTTAAGATTTTTTTGGGCACCCCTTCTAGGATGTTTTAGAATGACCCAAGGGACATCTGTATCAAATTTCAAGCTTTTATCCGCCGCGTAACGATTTTTCACTTAGTGCCCCCTACTACTAGGAATTTGTCTTGGTGTTACTACAACAACAGAACAGCTCTGCAATAACTGATACATACAGTACTGCACGCACGCACGCACGCACGCACACACACACACACTGATGACTGTTTTTTTATGTCCTAATCATACATCTATACGGTATATCGAAATGCAACAGACTCCAGCTTTGCAGCATTTGCTGTGTCCACCAAATGACTCTTGCAGCCACAGTGGAGGAGGATAGCGCACGCTTTACTGGCATCTGCAAGATGGGTCCAGTAAGGTTCCCAGGTTCTGACACTTGGGTGGGAGGAAGGTTCTCAAGGGACCTGGTACCATTTGACCAACATCAGCCTTCCCTGACTATGGGAAAAGGAGTGCAGGTATCTCACAGAAACCCTGGTCACCCTCACCATGGAGCCTGAAAAGATCAACTCCATGCAATTTCCATGTCCAAAGATTGGAGTGTATGGTCATCATCATATACGCAAGAGCTGTGGCCACAGCAGAGTAGATGAATCCTGACAGTGGCTTTTCTCAGTCCCTCAAGAGCATTCCTCCCACCCAAGCTGCACTGATTCAGCATGTAAAAAGTGCTTCAGTTGTTGCTGTTGTAACACCAAGACCATAATGTGATATAAACATATTGTAAACAATTCTATACACCTTTGAATAGTATGATATCATACTAGTCCAGGGGTGGGCAAGATTTGTTTCCAGGGGTTCATACTGACTTCGATAAAGTGAGTGAAGGGCCACACATTGTACAATTGAATTGAAATGTGAAACACATGGGGCTGAATTATGTTAAAACTGCATGAATTTGGTAGACTAGACAGTAGCCTGTCTTCACAATAATAATGTTCTGTTTTTTTTTTACAGCTGCACTGTATCACTCTGGTGTACTCTGGCCTTACAATAAAGAGATTACTTGCATAAAACAATCGTACTTGCATACGTCAATTGACGTACTTGCATACGTCAATGCTGTATCAACTTTTAAATGAGCCTATAAATTTAGACAGTATCTTATCTTGTCTGATATGCACCACTCCATAGGTCACTGATCAAAGACATTGCATCATGTTATAAATATGGACTCAAGGTTGACTGTTTCACTAATATAAACATAAAACATTTGAGTACATACGGATGGAGGAATGCAAGTAGGTATAGTACTCAAATAGTAAATATTAATTACTATTAATTGGAGTTGAGTTAAATATTTGTCTTGTTTTTCTTTGAGGACTTGGCGGGCCGGATTAAGATGCTCAGTATATAGTAATACTATATAGTATTACATTTTATGCTGAGCATTGTTGCACATACTGTACTAGCTGTAGCTGTATCATTTGGAATGAGTTCTACTCTTAAATCATTCTATTGTTTCAATAAAATTGCATTGTAAGATACATTGGTTGTTTCATAACATAGTGGCCATATTTGTGATAATCAAATTAGTGTCCTCTAGATGTGCACCGGTTATGGTCATTTTAAAAAGGGCATTTTCGGGTATTTCGTCCCGGATAGAGAATTAGTCAAAGTTCCTAAGTTGTTCCCTGGGGTCATATTAGCCAAGAACAGTTGAGATATTCTTTCCTAAATTAAGTGCATACATATCTTAGCCAGGTCCTACCTAGACTAATATGGAAAGCCGCCTTTGGAGAAGGTAAATCACAGATTCATTTTGCGTACCCCCTAGGCCGAGATCGATCCACAGGGGTAGGCTATAGCATAACACTTTGACAATAGCAGGTTTAATGGGAAACAAGTAAGAAATATTGTGAATACCTGCAAGATTATGCAGTAATAGATGTATCTGTAGTTGTACTGGTCTCGCCAGCGATAGGTTACCCAGTGAGTTAAACACTCAGTTCAATAATTCAAGTAGAAGCCAGGACTTGTTTTTGAAGCTTTACTGAACCAAAGTGTGAAACTGAAACAAAGCATAGTACACAATACATTTCAGAATTAAAGTACAAATTATGAATTTGCATAGGACAAAGAGGTAAGTATTATGCATACACAACAATGTAGGTATTAAAGATGTATTCTCAACACAGCATACTGTAATAACATTCAGTAGTTCTCTTTTCACAGGCTCACAATCAATAAAGTTGAGTATTGTATGTGGTAAGTAGGCTACAATGAATGAATGAATTGACATAACTATCAATGTTAGCATATTCACAATAGCATCATAGACAATAATAATACAACATTCTGCTATAGTTTACAAATAAGGTGCTCTAATCAACAATATAAGTCTCATAAACAAGTATACTCACAGACATTGCGTATTAATAAGCATGTAAAGAGGATGGAGACAGATTCACAATTCACACTGACACATTTAGTTAGAGGCACATTGCAGCCATGGATTCTCTTCCTGGTCTGAGAACAACATCCTGTCTAGACAGGAAATTAAGTCAGTACTGATTTTAACATGTAACTGCCAGCAGGGGGCTCCAAAACAACAGTCTATTCGGTCCAGAACAGTAGTGGCGTTTTGTCGGCTCAACTCAAACCCTCCAAACAAGTCTATAAACCCACTGATGCACCTTTGAGGCTTGTCTTCAATGCAAGCAAAAGAACACATTGTCCACAACAACTTTGGTTTACTGATACCAAATAAATGTGCATATACAAACATCTTCTCATGGCATTGTTCTCTGACACTGGTAAAAACCACCTGTCCACCCTGGTGCATGCCCTTTCCCAATCCACCAGGGCATCTACAGGCCCTTGAGAGGCGTGCCCTTGGTGCCCACAAATAATAATCGAATAAACCAACAACCCATCCAAACGAATACAACTAATACAATAAGGGTAATAATAATAATGATAATAATAATAATAATAATAATAATAATAATAATAATAATAATAATAATAATAATAATAATAATAATCAAACAAACAAACAAAAACAGTGGCTTCTACAGTATCTTTATTGAGATAACACAAGATACATGAAGGTACAGAGCAGGTAGGAAAGAGCTGCCCCACAGCTCAAAACCCAACATTTATACCCATCATTTATACCTGGTTAATTTTGTTATGTCGATGTGACATCCCCCAAGCTTCTAGAACCTTCGAGAAGCCTCCTGCGCTTAGTGAACCCCTTACGCTTATGTCATCTTAATATCCCAGAATAAACCATTAAGCAATCTTCCATCAAAGCCTGGCATTTCATTCTAGCATATTTGAGATGCACCTCCGAGTGGGGTTATGTTCTCCGAACTCGGGTCATGTCGATCTGACTACATTGCAATCTTGGCTAACCCTTGGCTTAGCCCTCGGCCATTGGACGCATATTCCCATGCGTTCCCTTGCGTTTTTCATAACTTGAAGAATAATGCCTACTGTATCTAACCAAGACAAGCACCGTGGAAGGTCCATGTTTTCCAAAAACCACATGCTCCGAAGCACATGCAGCTCCTCGTGATAGGGTGCGGTTTGACTTTATTTGATGGTTTTAACCATCGGTTTTCCATCAATACTCTTGAGTGTGTTCATTCACATCGGTCATAAACATCTACATAAAGCATCTACAACACAATGTACAATCTCTTGATCTTCTGGACATAATATAAAAGCTGACTCATTGCAAAGTTAAAGACCAATTTAAGACCAATATAAAGAGTGAGAAGTGAGTTCTATGACAAAACAACCTTGGAACCCATTTCTCTTGACAGATTATCTTTCGGTTAATTTTTAACTTCAGAGAGCAGGTCAGGGTGGAGCTGGAATCGTACTTAGGCGGGCTCACTAACCATTCAGCTATGGCCGCACCCAATATTACATGATCAGAGCAGTGATCTGTGTCTCCCGTGTCCTCTAAACAGCGATATTCAAAGGGAGGGTTTTCTGGTAATAGAAATGGATCAGCAAAACTTTACATATAACAATAACAATAACTTAGTGTAACCCAAAGTAAACACATTGGACCATATTAGTGTAGCTATCGTTGTAGCTACTTCATTTGTGACTGTGATTTTAATTGAATATGATTAGTGTCTACTGAGAATAATTAGACTTTGGTTCATCCAGTTAAATTGTTTAACTCAGAGAGTCTAAAAGTGGACTCTTATGGTGTGATGGTTATATTTTCCATTGAAGTACTATGACAGCTTGTATTTAGCTTCTTAAGCATCCAAGATGCAAAAGTTTTTGGCATGCTATTGTAACGCCTGGGATTCAAACCCAGAAATGCAGCCAATGTCCAGAAATGCAGCCAATGTTCCTGCATCCCTACCGGAGGAGTTGAACAATTTCTATGCATGCTTTTATGTAAAAAATGCAGATCCCCCGCCCCAGAAGAGAGTCCTCACCACCGTCGCCCTGTCTAGTGCTCTGGCTATCACAGAAGGGGAGGTGTGTTAGGAGTTCAAGCAAATTATTATTAGGAAAGCAGCAGGCCCAGATGAAATTCCATGGAAGAGTGGTCAAAACGTTTGCGGAGCAGTTGGATGGTGTGTACAAAGACATATTTAACCTCTCTCTTGCCACAGGTGTGTATCCCTCCTGTTTTAAATCATCTGTCATTGTACCAGTGCCAAAAAAGTCCAAGATATTGAGCCTAAATGATTATGCCTGTGGCTCTCACTTCAATAGTGCATGAGTAAATGCTATGAGAAGTTAATAAAAAAACAAATTCAAGTTTGATGCCAGACCTGGACAAGCAAGCACCAATATGCATACCGTCAGAACAGATTCATGCCGCTGTCACTCATCTGGAAAATAGAAACTCCTACCTGAGGATGTTGTTTATAGATTATAGTTCTGCATTCAAACATGGTGATCACGTTCGCTGATGATACAACTGTACTGGGCCTGATTAAGAACAACGATGAGAGATTACAGGAGAGAAATAGACAATCTGGCTCAGTGGTGCGAGAAAAATAACATAACATTTTAGCTTTTTATTATGTACTGATGTTTTTATATATATATAGTTACATTCAGTTTTTTTTCAGGCAAATGAATTTTACCCTTCTTTTACTGTAAAGTATTTTTTAAGGAGTGACAATAAAGCCTTTCTGCTTCTGATTCTGAACCCGGGTTTCCTGTGTGGACAGCTGAACATCTTATCCACTAGCCCAAAGGGGAGTACCCTCTTGGATGGGTATTAGACTTTAGCTCTTCAGGCAGAGGCTTTGAGCCACTTTGCTACACTCACCCCCCTTTGACCTCCACCCACCGGAAAACCCGATCCAGGTTACGGCACCGTTGTACCGGGATTCAAAGCCGGGTCTTCCACGTGGAAAGCCAAATATCTTATCCACTAGCCCCGAGGGGAATTCCCCCTTGCTGGGGGAGATATTGGCTTTTGGTCTTCAGGTCTCGTTCTGCTGGTATGAAATGCCTGCCGAGGCAGAAGCTTTCATTAATCATTACATAGTAGCACGGGTTGTTGGACTGGCTAGACTCAAGCTCTTCCGAAGGGGCAGAGGAGGACTTTGTGATTTGTGCTATTTCTGGACTTTCTTTGTCGAAATGAAACAGAAACGGAAATTGTAAGGATATGGTTGCATTGGAAAATATTCTCATAACTATTATACAATTCAATTGTGATAAAGCAGAGGCCATCTTGTTGCTCTTCCTTTTAGTTTAGTGGATTTGTGATCTTATGCTTGCCCGTCCAGACATTGGGAAACCATTTTCATCCCATCACTGAAAAGCTTTCTCTCATCTCATTGGCTGTCCTTCTGACCAATCAAGCCAGGCAGTGAAAATCTCTACTTGGCACCTCATTCACCTTGTGCTTAAACTCCAACAGTATTGATTCCATGTTTGTAAATGTTCACACACTCAATACAATGCACATCCACTTGAAACAATAAAAATAAACTTTGTCTGTGCTATGCTCACCTGCCCTTGTGGAAAGGAATATGTTGGACAGACAAAAAGGTGTAGAAAATGTATTAAACATTGAATATACCACAGCAAAACATCTAGAAGCAAACCTGGTTCTCCCTTTGTTATGGGTTATATAAGTTATTACCCCCTAGATGGGGTTACCTTCCTAAGTTTGTGTCTCACAGGGTGGTCAAGATGTTTGTTCTTAGAAATGAGAGAATCCTGTTCATATTGGTTTGGGTGTATTCATGTGAAACACTGTTTGCTTGAACTCACACAATAAACCTATAAACATATGTGGTCTATTGGATATATTTAATATGGTTCTTGATGGTCCCTATATGCTGGAGTCATGGTGTTATTTCTGTGCCTGTTCATGTTGAAAATGTAATTATATGTCTTTCTTTGAAGAGCAATGCCCCATAACTTCCCATAAACATGACTGTGATGCAGTGTATCACATGCCTATGATAAGTGACTGCTATTTGACATACAGTATAAGCCATGTGTAACTGCTGAATACACAAAACATAGGCTAATTAACAACTAGCAGAAACAAAGTATGTACTATGTAGGCTACTATAATATATTACACATTTGTTTAATTTCAAAGGGCATACTTATATTGTATGAGTATTGTGTACTAACCTTGTTATAATTTGAACTCCACAAGTTACCAATTCATTTATTCAACCCTCATTAATAATTGTTTAATTACGTGTTTTTGGACACTAGGCCAAAAAGACAGATAGAAGAGGGAGAGAGAGAGAGACAGAAAATAAATGGAAATGGCACTGGAACAGGGGACATTTTTAAATGGTAACTTAAACTGCAGACCTATTCCCCACACAACAAGAAAGAAATGGTGACACATTTCAATCACCTACTGAGACTGTTTTTTTATTTGTATTTTATCAAGTTTAGTTACAATTACCATTTTGTAAAGATAACTCCAGACTCAGAACTCATCAACAGAAAGTGACAGCAAAAGTATGATTACATTTGTCATTAGTTTTTGTGACAATGATCGACAGTAGTTGTGAACACCACTTCCATACCACACCATTTTGAAATCACACATAGGCACGGCAAGTTTATTTGTACAGCACATTTCAACAACAAGGCAATTCAACGTGCTTTAGCCTACACACAACATTAAGCAGAGGAAACACATTATAAAAGGACATTTGAATTCAGTAAAAAGGGACGAAAAGAAAAAGGAAGGTAAACATATCTCCTTAAAAGAAAACACCTTCAGGACACAGAGCAAAAACACAAAATAAAACAGAGAGTAAATAAGAGAGTAAAATTACAGTGGTTATTATTAAAGATGGGTCTTACATTGCTTCAGTCATCAAATCAATTTCTGTAGGCCTACTTTTAGTGTTTTAAAGGAACATATGGTGTGTGGGTTGAGTGAAGGTGCTGGGGTGTGGCTTGGAAGGGGGGGCTGCGGCTAGTGGAAAAAGGAAGGTAAACATATCTCCTTAAAAGAAAACACCTTCAGGACACAGAGCAAAAACACAAAATAAAACAGAAAAATAAGAGAGTAAAATTACAGTGGTTATTATTAAAGATGGGTCTTACATTGCTTCAGTCATCAAATCAATTTCTGTAGGTCTACTTTTAGCGTTTTAAAGGAACATATATTGTGAGTGGGTTGAGTAAACGTGCTGGGGTGTGGCTTGGAAGGGGGGGGCTGCGGCTAGTGCCAAAGCCCCGCACCCCACAACCCGCTCACCACATCCCCATCCCTGGCCCCAACCTTACCCCACCGCCACCACCACCCCATTCCCCCCTCCACATCCCCATCCCCAAACTCCTCCCACCGCCCCTGCTCACCCTATCGCCCCTGCTCACCCTATCGCCCCTGCTCACCCCATCGCCCCTGGTCACCCCATCACCCCTGCTCACCCCATCGCCCCTGCTCACCCCGTCGCCCCTGCTCACCCCGTCACCCCTGCTCACCCCATCGCCCCTGCTCACCCCGTCGCCCCTGCTCACCCCGTCACCCCTGCTCACCCCATCGCCCCTGCTCACCCCGTCACCCCTGCTCACCCCATCGCCCCTGGTCACCCCATCACCCCTGCTCACCCCATCGCCCCTGCTCACCCCGTCGCCCCTGCTCACCCCGTCGCCCCTGCTCACCCCGTCGCCTCTGCTCACCCCGTCGCCCCTGCTCACCCCGTCGCCCCTGCTCACCCCATCACCCCTGCTCACCCCATCGCCCCAAAAATTCATCAACAAACCTATCAACGGCAGAATAAAACGGCGATAAAACAAGGGTGTAGTAGTCCCTATCAGTGTCGTCTCTACTGCCATTAGGCCATAAAAAAGTCCATTACGTGCCTACAAGGAGATAACACAAGGAAAAATAGAGTGAGATTTTGGATGGCATTTGAGTTGAAGTCAAAATACACATAAAATAACAAACAAAGTTATAAGTAATCATAATTAATAATTTGATAACACCAAACTGGTGTAGACTGAAGCCTTATCTGAGCTTATTTTTCCTATATCCTTTATACAGTCATAATTTTGTTCAGATACCTTTATAATTATACAGTCAAATATAAACATGAATAAATATGTATTTTAATATACTAGAGGTTCGGGCTGCTACGCCTATCCATCCAACCAATATGTCTTCAGCTGGGTTTCCACTGGCCCCACACCACACCCTCTTCTTGTGCCGCCGTTTTCATTACAAGGACCTGAGCTTAGTGGTGTCAAAGGGGTCTGAAATAGGTGCCTATTTTGGCACCACTCCAGACACCACGCCAAACACTTCATAATGACTGATCGATCACTCATTGACTTTTTATTTAGACCAGGATCAGTTGTAATACCTTATATCGTATTATAATCACTGTTATAATCTATTTTTGTATTATTGTATTATAATTATCATAGTTGTAAAACATTATATTTTTTTGGAACTCTTTATACGGTTATGGCTGAGTCATAGTGACATCAGCATTTCAAATGTAATTTACTTACAGTACGTGCAGGCTACAAATACAGTATGTTTAGTCTCTGAATGGATAAAATTGGTATCCCAACCTGAAAACGTAGCTATTTTCTGTTTCATAGAGAGCTGGAGAGACTCCTGTTACTGAACAAACACTCTATAGAAATTATATCAGAATAGAGCTCCAGGGTGGGGGTGGGGGGTAGTTATCAGTGAGAACCAGTCATAAAACAGGTTTATCAAGCTGTGGGCCAGCTAGCATACAGGAGCACCCTGAGAATGCATTGAAATGGATGGGAAGGGGGGGGGTTGACATTAACATTGAAGTCAATGAGACCAAATCAAGTTTTGCACCCAGGTGCCTCCCAAAGGGGCGGGCCTACAGCTACATGGGACTCTTGACCCTGATTGTGACATTCGGTAGGTGGTTTGAAGACACCACTTTTGATGTAACACCAAACCATGGCCAGTCACAGCATTTGGAGTTACATGGTCGAAAAAACATTTTCTCTTCCTTTCTCCCATTGGGGGGTGTTGCCCCATTGCACATAATGGACAAGCTGTCACTATGTACACTGTATAGGCACTAGGCAGTCAGTGACAGAAACCTTACTGCTATTGGTCACTACTAGGCTCGGCGCCACAAGGGGGGGGGGGCGTGCATTCTCAGACATGACAAGGACCTCAGCTGCTGTCGGTAACAAATAATGTACTTACGCAACCGCCCCCACCCAACCCCCCACCCTCCCCTCTAATTCACCAGAGTTCACTGAAAACATTTTTTTAAGAAACTGAACCTCCACCTACCTGCAAAGATACATGCACACCATAGCGCATTGCATTGGCAAAGTGCTCACAATTGGTGGACAAAAGACGGTAGGGGTGAGGCTCGCCAGACAGCACCCACGAATTAGCATCTGATACTATGTCCTCAGGTGATCGCGGAGTATGTGTGCTGTCCAGCTGGTTGTTGACAATCCAGTCGCTGACAACGTCAACGCCATCGCCCCGATTCTCCTCGATTTCAACCACGGCCAGCATCTGTCTCCTTATTGTAAAGTTATCTCCTGATAAGGAGGGGAGGCGGGGGGCGGGGGGAGAAGATTTCCTGTTAATGTTATAGAATTAGCCTAACTCTAGTGTCCTGCAGAACACATGATTTGTGTGCATGGGGATCTCATCTTAAACAAGCTCAGTTTTTAATGAGTCTCCCAGTTTAGTAGACCTTGTGAATTTTTTGTACTTCCATGTACTGATGTTCTCATGTCTTACTAAATAAAGTACATCAATCAATCAATCAATCAAACATCACCATCTCAAATTAATGTTATTTTGTCCAGATTTGTATTTCATTTGTAGGCTACTGGAGTTGAAGAAAACTTCCATATGCCAACATATTTCAGGCTTGTAAATGATAGACTCACGATTGTTTTCATCGCGTACCAGATGGACAACTTCCCAATCCCCGACGTACACTGCCCAGTGGCTGTACGGAGAGGCTCCATGTACAGAACGTTTGAATTCAATCAGGTCCCCGACGTTTGGCTCAGGTTTCTTGACCTATACATGGGTTGGAAGATATAGAATAAATAAAAAAGAAAAACTGTTCTATTAAAGCAACAAAATAAAGTTATGTATGCATTAAATAAAGTTACAAAATAGGGAGACTGAAAGGGAGACTAGGTATATATACAGTAATTAAAATAAGTAAGTAAATGCAACAGCAAATCATAGAATATTCCAGAGCATATCTAAACTTTGTACTAACCTTGGTCTTTTTTGCATCCATAGCTTTTCTTTCACACAAAGGATGTGATGACTTGTGACAGCTATTTATAATCCTTCATATGCTTTCACCTCCGATACTAGTCCTACCACTGGAGGTGGTTGATGTTAAAGTTTAATAGATCATTCATGAATTAGTCCAAGAGATCAGCAATAAAAAAAGGTCAACACGATTAAGAGCAATTTATTGGCACATCCACAAGGATTGTACTAATAAAGGTTTCTACATAAAGTTTGTGGTGATGCGTGTTGAAGAAGAAGGGTGTAGTCCTCACATCCTCCTTTGGTCCCAGCATTTTGGTTTGCAAACATTTCATGACCTCCTTGGTCCTGCTTGTGTCCCCCCTGAGACACTCTATCCTGTATACCACCAGCATAGGGCGGAGGGAAAATATGAGATGAAGCAAGAAAATACTAACATTCCAAAAAATCTAATTATTATCTGTGGAGAAAAACAAAGAGTAATAATAATGCCTACCTGTGCACCTGCATGCACTCACCAATTTAAATGTCATTGTCACAAAATTAAACCAGTGATGTAATAAATCTGTAATAAATCAGATTGTCCAGTTAGATTTTTCTTTGATTTTACTTAATACATTTTGTAGGCATTATTATGTTACAATAAAATCCTACCGGAGTGACATACTGTCAGTTATTTTGTAGCCTAATAATATTCTATGGATATTATGCTTTACTTATGACACTGTGTTATTATAATTTTGTGTTGAGCAAGACACTTAACCCCTAACTGCTCCCCAGAACCAGTCCCGGCAGCCATCGGGTGGGTGAAGCTGAAATCAATAATGAATGCTGCTCCAGAAGCATTCATTCAAGATCACTCATTGTAACTTCTGCACTGCCTACAAGACACTCCGCTGCTTTTGTAGAAGATATGGACAACCATGTAGGTCTACTACTGTCTGTGGACTGTGTCAACTCCATATAAAAAAGTCAGAGGATGACAATGAATAGTGATTGTAGTCTGTATAACACAATAAGTGCCTACAATGGGTTTGTACCTGCTTACTGGATTACTTTGTGTTGTGTTGTCAAGTAATCCTGTGTTATTTAAGTAATTAAATGACAATTTAAGTAATTAAATAACATAAGTAAGTAATAGATAAATAGATATATTATCTTACTTCACCCTTTCTGAGTTGAATAGTAATATAGCCATATAAGTTCCATCGTGGACGGCATCTTGAAAATTACGCCTTTCCGGAAGTTACATTTTCCTAGATTGTTAGTATGCTATTTAGCATGCCCAATAGTAACATAATCTATTGAAAAAAACGTTTGTATCAATTTATGGGGGGGTTCAACCATATAGGCTACTGACCCGTCTAATATTGGAGTGTCTGCATACTGGCCACTGGTAGGCCAGCCCAACTTGTATGCGGTGGGTTTACACCCACACCAAACACCATGCCAAAATTCTAACCCTTGTCACTAAGTGCACAATTTTTATGATGTTTGTACATATTCCCTCCCAGCTATGTCAACTTGAGGTGTGTCTCAATTCCACATAAAAAATAGTCAGAGGATAACTCATTTTTTGTTGTCACTAAGTGCAGAATCTTTATGATGTTTGTACATATTCCCTCCCAGCTATGTCAACTTGAGGTGTGTCCCAATTCCACATAAAAAATGTAGCTTGTAGCAGTTTGTCCTAGCTAATCTCGCAAACCGTTGGGCCGGTCAGCACCAAATTACTTGTGCACATGGCCACCTACTGGCCATGTGCACAGACGTATCTCCACTATTTTTCACCACGTATGTTTTACGCTTTTTGAAATATCTAACTGTAATTGTATTTATTGTGTAATTATTTCCACAAATGTGTTCAAATATGCAAATTATCTAATTAAATATGCACAATACCTACATTTCCTCAGCAGAAATTGATTCCTCTGGTAAAATTACATTAGGGTCAACTGTTTATAAGACCATTGCTTTCCAAAAAGTATTGTCTAGAAGTCATATAAATGATTCACACACATCACAGTTTCATATGGGGGTAGGTTTGTTTAGAGAGTGATAACTGCCATTAAGCACTAGATTGGCAGGATTATCATACAAATATAAACTAGAGACATGTAGGAAGACAAAAATACAAAATATTTACGGTCACCTTAGGTGGTAGGCCTACCAATTTGTGAAAATATCAGTGTTGTTAGACTATGTCAACTAACAGAAGGTACAGTCACAACCCATTCTCCCACCCATACAGCATTTATAAGCCCCATTCCCCACCCATCCACAAATTCACATGATACAGCATTTATGACCCCCTCACAAAACACGCACGCACGCACGCGAGCGCACGCGCACACACACACACACACACACACACACACACACACACACACACACACACACACACACACACACACACACACACACACACACACACACACACACACACACACACACACACACACACATGCGCTCGCACACATGCCTGGGAAAACATGACTAGACTGGATAAGAGCTAGCTATGCTGACTGCATGCCAACAGGGATATGTGTTGGTAAATAATTATTATAAATAAGATATGTGGAGAATGACTGGGATGGAGAGGTGGGACAAGGTGGAGAGTGAATGCTGCCCGATCATGCCAAAAGAAGTGGTGAAAGCCCTGAAAAGGTCATACAGGACATACAGGACAATAAAGCTGCTGGAACATGAAATGAAAGTGCTAGAGAGGGTGTTGGAAAGGAGAATGAGGACACAGGTAGAGGTGGATGAGATGCAGTTTGGCTTCATGCCAGTGCTGTAAAGTAATTAAGTACATTTACTCAAGTACTGTACTTAAGTCAAATCTTGAGGTATTTTTACTTTACTGGAGTATTTCCAATTTTCAGTACTTTTACTTCTACTCCACTACATCTCAGAGGCTAATATTTTACTCCACTACAATTATTTGAAAACTTTAGTTACCAGTTACTTTGCATTTGGAAGCGAGACATGGGAGACAAAAGATGGGAGTGGAGGCCATAGTGGATGTGGTGAGGATGAGGCAGACTGCGATGGTACGGACACGGTAAGGAAGGAAGAAAACGATTGGGTGAAGAAAGTAATGTCAACTAACTTAGATGGAACAAGACCCAGTTGCCGGCCTAAGACCTGGCAGACGACCATGTTCGCTGACATGAAAGCCCTCGGCATCGACCATGAGGTGGCCATGGACCGTTCCCGGTGGGAGAAAGCCATAGCGAGAATCCAGTCTAACCCAGTGGTGCCTGGAAAGCGGACTTTAAACCGATGATGATGATGAAGATAAGATAAAACTATTTTGTTCACTGTGGGGAAATTCAGGTGTTGTAACAGCTAAGAGTGAAAGGATAAGTACAGGTAAGAGTAGGCGGGTAATAATAATAATAGAAAAATAGACTTAAGGTCTTTACACACCACGGGCATGACACATAAATGATACATATACATCAGTAAATATTTGGATTCTCTTCATATTGTTCATGAATCATTCATACAGGTTGATGCTTTTATTTGTGGTGAAAAATCAACCACATTCCGAACCATGCTTTATCACTGTGGATGTAATGTATACTCATGACATAAATGACAGTTTGAGAAAATATATTTTTGGATGAATTCATCAGGGAATTCATCAGGGATGAATCATGATACTATCAGCATGCACTTGATTTGTTTACACCTTTGATCACTGAGTATGCCAATAACCACTATTCTAGGACGAACTTTTGGCAAAAATATCAGATCTACAAGCTCACAATGCAAAGCGCTGTGAGCTTGTAGATCTGTTATTAAAGATATGAATAGTGTCGAGTGGAAACAGGAGGGTCCCCTTGTATAGAGCCCTGGGGGACTCCGGTCAACTACTCAATGTCATTTTGACTACGCCTGTAAGTCCTGTTACACTGGCACCTCAAATTATCAGAGTGTATTTCTAATAGACCTCTAGACCTTGATACAGATACTATCAGCATGCACTTTATCGGTTTACACACCTTTGAGTATGCCAATAACCACTTGAACCCTAGCTTCTGGGGCGAACATTTGGCAAAAATAGAACATTTGGCAAAAATAGCAGAACATTTGGCAAACTCACAATGTATTGCATTAAGAAGCATTGTGAGTGTGTAGATCTGCTCTTTTCAGGTAAAGATATTTAATGTAGAGCAGAAACAGTAGGGTCCCTAGTATAGAGAGCCCTTGGGGACTCTGGTAAAGTACTTTAAGTATATCTATGCTGACCTATGCCGACAGTGGCTGTTTTGCACTTTCATGGTGGTCATGATTTTAATATTGATACATTCATGTAGTTTTAGATTTTTAACGATTATCGCATTGAGGTTTTTAACACTGAGTTTGAATGTGTATCACTTCACTACTTTTCACCCTTCTTGAGACTGCATTTGTAGTTTGGAAAAGAAGGAAGGAAGAACAAACAAATGCTTAATGCTTACTCCTTTAACCAATTTACCATTAAAGAAACCTTAAAATAAAGTGCTTTTACACTGAAAATATGCTTGGTGAAAGTGGTAACAAATGTATTGTTTAACACAAACAATTGTAATGCTTAATACAAACAAAAGCATTGACCATATTTAGTTGATCATGAATGACAATAGCCATAGCAAGTTGAAACGATAACGACAAATGGTAAATCATATAGGGACCAAATGGTGAGACTGCACCCACTTTGTCAGAATGAATTTCAAAAGGTGAAATTGGCAATTTTGGTTAATGAGTATCTACTCTGACCGTTCATGAATTAGCTGATAACAGCACTCTGAACAACAACAATATTACATGTGAACTAACAGAAAGTACAGTCACAACCCATTCTAACCCACACTGTAAAAAAAATAAAGTTGAGAAAACTTACAATTTTAAGGCAACAAACTTCACCAAACTTTTAAGTTAAACAATCAAACTTAAATGTTTAGGTTTTGCTTGAGTTTGTTGAACTTTAAATTCTCAGTTGGCCTAACTTATAATTGTATATTGTATCAACTTTGAAGAGTTTGTTGAACTTTAAATTCTCAGTTGGCCTAACTTATAATTGTATATTGTATCAACTTTGAAGAGTTTGTTGAACTTTAAATTCTCAGTTGGCCTAACTTATAATTGTATATTGTATCAACTTTGAAGAGTTTGTTGAACTTTAAATTCTCAGTTGGCCTAACTTATAATTGTATATTGTATCAACTTTGAAGAGTTTGTTGAACTTTCAATTCTCAGTTGGCCTAACTTATAATTTTACATTGTATCAACTTTGAACCCTTACTTATGTAACTCAAACTTTTACGTTTTGCTTGAGTTTGTTCAACTTTCAATTCTTAGTTCCCCTTACTTATAATTTCATATTGTATCAACATTAAATTATACCATCTGTCAACTTTAATAATAATAATAACAACAACAACAATACTATTAATAATAATGATGATGGTGATGATGGTAATGGTGGTGATGATGATGATGATGATGATGATGGTGATGGTAATAATAATGCAAACCAAGTTTGAGTCATTTAAATCTGTCAATAATACCCACTTAATTTAGTGGAACAATTTAGAGTAAATTAAAATTGCACTGCAACAGTTACGTCCAATACGTCAAATAAATAATTACAAATGCAACATGTATATTCAAACCTTTTTTTAATTATCAAAAAACACACAGATCCTCCTGTCCAATTAAATGGGAACTGCTGAGATCCATAACTGTACGTCTTAGTTCAAAACTAATACTAGTTGGGGTGCCACAAAACTCGACTGAAATCTGGAAGAAAATCAATCATCGATCAAAATGATACAATATAATTTGTGACCTTAAAATCTAATTTCTATCCAAAACTTGAATGGCAACTTCTGTTTGATGTGAAGAGAGCACACTGCAGTTATAGAAGAGCCACATATACCAGAAGGGTTCACAACAACTTGGGTTTCCTGGGGTTACCTAAAACCACCAGGATTAGACCGATATTAAAAGAAAATCACATCGATGAGGATTGGAAGTATTGTGACACCCATATATACTAGCATGCATGAGATAAAGAACAGAAAAAGCAGAGAGCGAATAGAGTACCATTTGTTAAATGTGCTTGATTCACTGAAGTAGTTTGTTTTGTAAGGATCTGACCCTTGCTGAGAGATCAGTTTCAAGTCCCATGAAAACCTTCTGAATTGTTTCAAATGTGTACCTCAGCTGTTTTGGGTACTGGAGGTTTAGAGCATAGATCAGCCCAAAGAGGTAAGCCACCGCCGTTGGTAGGTCAGGGAGGTCTTGAAGGACAGTGTGTTCTTCAACGATAACAGCAACGTTCTGGACTCTGGGCGAAGGAGCTGAACTATCATCCTCCAACACTGTTAGGATACCCACAATGATGCCCTGTGTCTGCTCCTCCTCTGGGTCAGTTTCCTTGTGATGACAAACAGGAAATGGTCAACACATCAACTGCAAGCTATTTGTCATTAAAATGCTATGGCTCACACAAAGCTATTACTCTAAAATGATTCAAAATATTGCATAAACAATCATTTCCCATGTGTTTGACATATTAAACTTTTCCATCTACACCAAAAATGCACCCCCCATATTATACAGTATATAATGACACCAATTACACCAGAACGAGGACAGTGGGGAAAAAGTCAAAATCAAGTACAGCATAAATAAAATCAAATAAGAGTTTTTTATTAATGTTTAGGCGATGTATACACGATGTTTAGGCGATGTTTACACGATGTTTACACGATGTTTAGGCGATGTATACACGATGTTTAGGCGATGTTTACACAATGTTTACACGATGTTTAGGCGATGTTTACACGATGTTTAGGCGATGTTCACACGATGTTTACACGATGTTTAGGCGATGTATACACGATGTTTAGGCGATGTTAAACGATGTTTAGGCGATGTTCACACGATGTTCACACGATGTTTAGGCGATGTTCACACGATGTTTACATGATGTTTAGGCGATGTATACACGATGTTTAGGCGATGTTCACACGATGTTCACACGATGTTTAGGCGATGTTCACACGATGTTCACACGATGTTCACACGATGTTTAGGCGATGTTCACACAATGTTTACACGATGTTTAGGCGATGTATACACGATGTTTAGGCGATGTTCACACGATGTTTACACGATGTTCACACGATGTTTACACGATGTTTAGGCAATGTTCACACAATGTTTACACGATGTTTAGGCGATGTATACACAATGTTTAGGCGATGTTCACACGATGTTCACACGATGTTTAGGCGATGTTCACACGATGTTCACACGATGTTTAGGCGATGTTCACACGATGTTTACACGATGTTTAGGCGATGTATACACGATGTTCACACAATGTTTACACGATGTTTAGGCGATGTTCACACGATGTTTAGGCGATGTATACACGATGTTTAGGCGATGTTCACACGATGTTCACACGATGTTTAGGCGATGTTCACACGATGTTCACACGATGTTCACACGATGTTTAGGCGATGTTCACACGATGTTCACACGATGTTTAGGCGATGTTCACACGATGTTCACACGATGTTTAGGCGATGTTCACACGATGTTTACACGATGTTTAGGCGATGTATACACGATGTTTAGGCGATGTTCACACGATGTTTACACGATGTTCACACGATGTTTAGGGGATGTATACACGATGTTTAGGCGATGTTCACACGATGTTTAGGCGATGTATACACGATGTTTAGGCGATGTATACACGATGTTTAGGGGATGTATACACGATGTTTAGGCGATGTTCACACGATGTTTACACGATGTTTAGGCGATGTACACACGATGTTTACACGATGTTTAGGCAATGTATACACGATGTTTAGGGGATGTATACACGATGTTTAGGCGATGTTCACACGATGTTTAGGCGATGTACACACGATGTTTACACGATGTTTAGGCAATGTATACACGATGTTTAGGGGATGTATACACGATGTTTAGGCGATGTTCACACAATGTATACACGATGTTTAGGCGATGTACACACGATGTTTACACGATGTTTAGGCGATGTATACACGATGTTTAGGGGATGTATACACGATGTTTAGGCGATGTTCACACGATGTTTAGGCGATGTATACACGATGTTTACACGATGTTTAGGCGATGTATACACGATGTTTAGGCGATGTTCACACGATGTTTAGGCGATGTTCACACGATGTTTACACGATGTTTAGGCGATGTTCACACGATGTTTAGGCGATGTATACACGATGTTTAGGCGATGTTCACACGATGTTCACACGATGTTTAGGCGATGTTCACACGATGTTCACACGATGTTCACACGATGTTTAGGCGATGTTCACACGATGTTCACACGATGTTTAGGCGATGTTCACACGATGTTCACACGATGTTTAGGCGATGTTCACACGATGTTTACACGATGTTTAGGCGATGTATACACGATGTTTAGGCGATGTTCACACGATGTTTACACGATGTTCACACGATGTTTAGGGGATGTATACACGATGTTTAGGCGATGTTCACACGATGTTTAGGCGATGTATACACGATGTTTAGGCGATGTATACACGATGTTTAGGGGATGTATACATGATGTTTAGGCGATGTTCACACGATGTTTACACGATGTTTAGGCGATGTACACACGATGTTTACACGATGTTTAGGCAATGTATACACGATGTTTAGGGGATGTATACACGATGTTTAGGCGATGTTCACACGATGTTTACACGATGTTTAGGCGATGTACACACGATGTTTACACAATGTTTAGGCAATGTATACACGATGTTTAGGGGATGTATACACGATGTTTAGGCGATGTTCACACAATGTATACACGATGTTTAGGCGATGTACACACGATGTTTACACGATGTTTAGGCGATGTATACACGATGTTTAGGGGATGTATACACGATGTTTAGGCGATGTTCACACGATGTTTAGGCGATGTATACACGATGTTTACACGATGTTTAGGCGATGTATACACGATGTTTAGGCGATGTTCACACGATGTTCACACGATGTTTAGGCGATGTTCACACGATGTTCACACGATGTTTAGGCGATGTTCACACGATGTTTACACGATGTTTAGGCGATGTATACACGATGTTTAGGCGATGTTCACACGATGTTTACACGATGTTCACACGATGTTTAGGGGATGTATACACGATGTTTAGGCGATGTTCACACGATGTTTAGGCGATGTATACACGATGTTTAGGCGATGTATACACAATGTTTAGGGGATGTATACACGATGTTTAGGCGATGTTCACACGATGTTCACACGATGTTTAGGCGATGTTCACACGATGTTTACACGATGTTTAGGCGATGTATACACAATGTTTAGGCGATGTTCACACGATGTTTACACGATGTTTACACGATGTTTAGGCGATGTATACACGATGTTTAGGCGATGTTCACATGATGTTTAGGCGATGGGTGTATTTTATTAATATGTTTAATAAAAGTATAATAAGCCACTCACAAGACAGGTCCTGAACAGATGCAAGGGAAGGTCTCGGAGATACAAGGGAAGTCCCTTCAAGGCCGCAGTCTGCCGATGTGTTGTGATGTTAGATGTCTGGAACACACACACACACACACACACACACACACACACACACACACACACACACACACACACACACACACACACACACACACACACACACACACACACACACACACACACACACACACACACACACACACACACGTAAATTGCATGTAGAAAGCTCTGAGCAAATATGAAAACATGCTGCCCATGGGAAACTGATATGGTACAACAATTTGGGTTAAACCTATTGAGTACACACCTTAAAAGGAATATCAGCAGATTATACTACTGTATAGCAAGATTTAATGTTGTTGTTTTCTTCTGCATTCAATGACCGTTTTGTAGTTTTATCATTTATGTCCATAATGTCTAGAGAAATGGTATTAAGTCTGAAATTTACCTCATTATCCAGCATTTCCAGCAGTCGATCCATCTCAGGTGGAAAAGCTGTGCTTCTGGCCCGATACATTCTAAGGAGCCCTGGAGTGTGCTGACTAATGGCTGCTCTGAAGTCATCCATTAGGTTCTTGTTGGTGATCCGATGAAACTCTTCCATGATCTGTTGAAAACATTTAGAACCACTTTAATACAAAGTCAAACACAGCATCCCAATATGCATGTTATCAACAGGACTAGAGATTCTTATTTTTCAAAGATTAAATCAGTGACACAACATAACATTCTTTGCTCAGCTGCTTACCTCTGACTGGGAAAACAGAGCAGGCCACCGCTCCTGAACCTCTGACACCATGGGCTGCATCTCCACTATCTCCCTGCGCCTCAGGGAGAAAGTCAGTTCCATCTGTTGCTTTATGAGTGCAACATTTTTATTCTTCTTCTTAAACTCCTCAACCATGGCCAGTCTTTCGTCCTCCAGCGAGTCATCAGTATGGTTATCTGGATGGTCAGGGACATGGTTTATCTCCCCTCTCTTTGGTCTCTTCAAGGAAGGACCTGCACCATCACCTTCATTGCTCCTTCTTTTGCGGTTAATGTTGACCTCAGCACAGCCTGCCTCACGTAGCTTGGACCTGTAATCATCAATTTTGTATGTTATGCTTTTTTTCCATGCATCATACCCCGTTTTACCACTTGGTTCTCGTAGGCAGGGGTGTTTGGTGATGAGAGCAGAAGCAACAGACTCAGTCTGGTCTAGTGTAGGATAGGCTTTCACTTCAAACATTGCTTTTGCAATCTTGTCCAAAATGTCAATCTTCATGTCTCTTGTCAGGATGATAGCTTTCTTGGTCTTCTCATATGCCTCATTGCCTTTGCGTAACTTCAATTTCACATCATGGGAGAAGTCTGGAATGGGGAAAGGGGAAGGCCACTCGGACACACTTCGCATGTAATTCCTGATAAAAGCTGAGGGACTCTGGGGTGACTCTGTGGAGGGTAAACTGGCTGTGTCCAGGGAAGACGAAGAGTCTGATTCTTGCAGGGCAACTTGTACCGGTGGCTCATCCCAAAGAATGTGCAAGATGACACGTTCAGGTGGCAATTCTTGGATATCAAACAGATTACAGGGAATGTTATTAAAGGCTGGGTCCTCAAACTGTAGTGTAAAGCTTCCTTGAAGTTGAAGTTTTTCACGAAGAATGCCTTGCAAATCCTCAACTGATTCAGGTACTTGAGGAAGCACCACTTTACGTGTCATTTTTGGGGAGATTTTCACCAGCAGTAATAAACCCTGTGTTAGATGAGAAAAAAGGGGAAAAGACAATTTCCAGAAAATGAAATTAATAAACAAGGCAGTAAGGACTTTCAGTGAGTCTGCAGGTATCAACGTTCAATTCAATGTTGTTTGAAGATCTTTTTAAGAATAAATATGAAATAAATGTACGACCTATTTTTGAACAAATCGCGTGGTAAGATTTCTGTTGATGTTATCAAATGGGGGTCCACAGGGAGGCCATATTATATATGTCCTGGTACAGTCAGCTCCACAAATATTAGTGGACCCGCAGAGACCCTAGATTTTGTCAGTATTACCTGCAATAAGTCAGAAATGTGCTTCTTCATATACTATTTTATATTAAGTGGTCGTGTTTTAACAGTTTGGAAGAGCATTTAAATATAAGCATTTGATTTGAATGGAAGAAAGAAAACATATTTTTTTCCTATGAGGTGTAATCCATTATCAATTACTTACCATTTTGTGTCCCTTCAATGGAGAAGGCACGCTTTTGGAGTCACCAGCACCTTCCCTCCCACTGTGTATGCAGTCAACGGATGATAGCTGTTGAGAGCCTCAGGATCCAGAATCTCGGTGTCTGCATAGATGCTCTCCACAATCTCATAGGACCTAAAATGTTCCAGGTACCAAGAAGTGAGCTTTTTGCCAACAAAGGCCACTTGTACAGGGTTAACTACTATGGTTACTATTTTGTAGAATTCTGGGAGGCCACAAAAGTGTCCAGCTGATATAATCATGCCCTTTGCATATTGGGTCCCATCCAAACAAATGTCTTTAGCGAGGGACACAGTTTCAAGGTGTGGATACTTTCTCTTAATCACTGTCTGCAGGACAGCATCCAAAGAAGAGGTTTTGATTTCAGTTACTTTTTCCACGTGTAACATTGGCTTGAAAAGACTTTGGCTATCAAAATGGCATCCCATCATCTCCTGATGTTTTGTGGACAGTGAGAGAAGAATATTCTTAAAGTTGTGAACATCATGCACAGTCTTCTTAAAAAAAGAATGCTTTGACTCAAACCTCAAAGTCCATAATTCCACCAAAGGACCAAAGCAGCGTATAAGATAAGGATAATGTTCAGCAAAGTGGTGCTTTGGGCGTAAGCTAAAATCAGGAAAAGTGTCTATGAGCAGCCTCCTGTGATCAGACAACTTGACCTCCAAGTAGTTCAATATTTCCTCAGATAAAACAGGTGACACAACAATCTCAACAATTTCTTTGAGGTCCATCAATATCTCCCATGCAGGTTCTTGTTCCGGTATGCTATTTCCAATTAAAAGAGGGAGGAATCGTATCAGGGTCCAATTTTCATGGCCATTGCCACCTATAATGCCCTTTTTTAAACTTGCTTTAGAAATGGCCTTTGGTTTATTCACCTTCTCTGCGTGTTGGTAAGGAAATGAAGTTATAATGCTATTCAGTCTCTCCAAAGTAACAAAGCCTTTTGAAATCAACTTCTTTAGACACAAGGACAGTTCTACCGGAACAACACCTTCAAAAAAGTCATGCAATATATCTGGGGGGAAACCAGTGATAGGGTGAAAATATGGCAGATGCTTACTTAATACACATTCACTTTTAACACCCTTTACATGTTTAACACGTGGAACATTTCCATCATTAAGTTGCACCAAACATGCATCATGCTGCTCTCTGGACCGTAGCTGGAAATCACAAATTTCTGTGGTTGCTTTCTTTTTTCGAATTGTCAAACAAAATCTACAGAAGTCTTTTACAGTGAAACTCTCCTGAAAGCCTGCAAGTCCATGAGCTCCTAAATTATCAGCACAGACACAAAATACTGCACATTTTACATATTTATCAAGAGCTTGAACAAACACCCCTGCTTGTTCCAGTGACTTTAGATCTTTAACTAGTGGACTGAGAAACTTATCATAACCACGGTCCTTAATATCACAAGTCTTTCCTAGGAGAGCTAGATGAATTGAATATAAACTGGAACGATACCTGTTAGGTAGATTAAGAAACACCCAATAAACAGCAGTAATCTTATGAATTTTCCTTGATGTGCCTAATGGGTTACACAATTCTAAATCATCGATATATAACCCTAATGCAATTTGCTGCTCTTGTTCTCCAAAAAAAATATTTTGTTTGTAATAATGACCATCTTGAAAAGACTTGTAATAACCTGGTGTAGTCTCTTCGTTGAAAACAATCTTTTCCAGAAACTCTGCTCTATTCAGTAAAAGCTCAATAACCTTACACAAAGAAACATAAACAAAGGCTTTCTTTGACGTCTTATCATACAACAACTCAGTTGGCTCAATTATGGAGAAATGCTCCCTGAAATATCTATTTCTCCTATAATCAGTTGATAAGGTACCTTTTTCTGATGTAGTAATAACAATTGGATTAGTTTGAAACACAATGTTACTTATCTCTTGAACAACTTCTTCCTCAATTTCAATGTTATGTTTTGCAAAGACCTCTTTGAGAACTGCACTTGTATGGAACTTGGAAAAGGACAAAATATCATTAACTTCTTCTATAATTGCCTGTATTGCACTTTTAGACACATGTAACATACATTGCATACGAAGAAAAAGGGATGCTAGTTTGTGCTCAAGTGTTTCAGCATCCACATCTACACAATCAGCTGTAGATGTGTGCTGTAGATTTCCTAGATTGGACTCTCTTTCTGTAGAGTCCAATCTAGGAGTACTTGTTGATGAATGTCCAGTCTCACTTGGTTGGTCTGTATAATTAGACTCAACACCACTTGGCCGGAAATCTCTCAGCTTATGGTTTTTATGCTTCAGCGATACATGACCAGTAAAGCTGTTGGCGAGGTTGGTTTCAAAGCTGCATCCTGAGAATGGGCAACACACCCTCTCTCTCTGTTTAAGGTGATTGTTTAAATGTTTTAATATGTTCTTTTTAGAGCAAATGTCTTTGAATTCACACAACCAGCAGTAAAATGTTGAGTTTTCTTGCCTTGGGACAGTCCGGTGCAATCTTGACAGGTGTGATTTCAATGCACCGATGGTCCTGAAGGAGCACACGCAGTCTGTGTGGATGCAAGGCCAGTTTGCTCCTCTGTGGTGAAGACTGTAGTGTTTCACTACAACAGATTCATTAGCGTGGTTGAATTTGCAGAATTTGCAATGCATGTAAATCTGTAAGACAAAGGTGACAACATGAGCTGAAATTTGCTAAGCAAATAAAATAATTTGAGCTGAAGAATTTTGCCCAACCTAATACGTTTTTAATATTTATCAATTTAATGTTATTGTTAACAGCTATACTCTGTACAAACAATACAACCATTTTAAACAACTTTTTAAATTGACATTGCTCCTATAAAGACAAATTTAAAATTGCAAATGTAATTAATAATTACAGACACTGCTTAACACACTTAAAGGGATAATTCAGTTTCAAACATGTTTGGTGTCATTTTAACGTCTACTCAGGCTTTTGTGAGCACCAGTTTTTAAGTTGCTCTATTCAGTATTTAGATCTTTTTTATTCATTTTAACAGACACGCCCCCTTCCTATACAAACCCATTGTAACGTCAAACTCCATTTTAACCATGTTAAATTAATTGAAAACACCCGTCCTTGGTTCTGGTGACTGATATTGTCTTTTTTCAAATAAAAAAAAAATCATAAAGAGATAAAATTAAATAAATGAAAGAAGTTATTGAAAAGACACGGCCCCCTCACGCATTTTGTTTTGTTAGGATCTGACCCTTGCTGAGAGATCAGTTCTAAATCCCATGAAAACCTTTTGAATTGTTTCAAATGTGTACCTCAGCTGTTTTGGGTACTGGAGGTTTAGAGCATAGATCAGCCCAAAGAGGTAAGCCACCGCCGTTGGTAGGTCAGGGAGATCTTGAAGGACGATAACAGCAACGTTCTGGACTCTGGGCGAAAGAGCTGAACTATCATCGCCACAATGATGCCCTGTGTCTGCTCCTCCTCAGTTTCCTTGTGATGACAAACAGGAAATGGTCAACACATCAACTGCAAGCTATTTGTCATTAAAATGCTATGGCTCACACAAAGCTATTCTAAAATGATTCCAACTATTGCAAAACAAGTTTATACAGTACAAAACCAAAAGTATACAGTACATGACACCAATTACACCAGAACGAGGACATTGGGGAAAAAAATCTAAATCAAGTACAGCATAAATAAAATCAAAGAAACATGGAGTCTATGTTTAAAAAAAGTATAATAAGCCAATCACAAGACAGGTCCTGAACAGCTTCTGATGACAGTATCGGGGATACAAGGGAAGGCCGTCAGATTTTCGGGAACACACACACAAAATATAATAAAAGAATACAATAAAACAAATGAAAAACGTTATTGAAAGGACACAGCCCCCTCACGCATTAGAAGGACAATAACAGTCACCAGAACCAAGGCAGGGTGTTTTCAATGAATACATCAAAATTGAAGTTACAATGGGTTTGTATAGGAAGGGGGCGTGTCGGATCAAATGAATATAAAATATCTAAATACTGAATGAAGCAACTTAAAAACGGTCTGGGGTGCTATCAAAAGCTGGAGTACACATTACAATGACCCCAAACATGTTTGAAAGTGAAAAATAGCTTTTTCACCCTCCCTTTTTGTACAGACCTATCCTTTAATGTTTTAACAGTACCAAAACTAGTGTGGAAGTAGTACAAATGGGGAAACTGTTACCTTAATGAGGGGACTAGGAAATACAATATTGGCTAAATATCAAATATGAATTAAACATTTCATTTTTTTTTAGGTTAGAGCACTTCCTCTTGAACCAGATACTTTAAGAATTAAACCCCCATATGATGCTAGACAGTAAATTCCTTTACATCATTTATCCATGTGTAACCAAATGGACCCTTACAGGTACATTTGGTTCCATTTGTACACTCTAAGGGTTAAATTAACACTGATGATCTTAAATTAACACTCAGGATTAGTGTTACATCACATTCTTAATGTTAACTGATGATGCACAATGCATGATTATTAATTGACTTCAGTGTTGCATCTGGTGAAACGGTATTTATGCTCTGTGTTGAGCTGAAAATAGCCGATCTACAAGATAATAAATTATAACTTTGTCTTTGTGGATGATCATGTGCCACAAGTGAGCTTGAAGATCGTCTATTTTCGGCTCGCGACACCACCATACGACGAAGTATAAACCACGCTTGCTATAACTCACCTCTTATGACGTTGGTCTACCTGCGTCACGACAGTCATGGATGAACTTCAACCTGGTGTTTGCACTTTCTCCATTACAACCCGTACATCTACATAAACGTTCAAATTTCAAATATAAAGTGCTTACCTCATGGCCACGGATGTTACACTTGTGTACGGGTCCTCAGAAGTACCCGTATTTTCCGTATTGTTCAATAAAAAGCATTTTAATCCGATCGGTGGCCATTTTCTAACAGAGTTATAATGTATTAGAGTACAATACACCTCCCAACCGATAGGATCGCATAGTTGAAAGCGTGGCAAAAAAACGGAGAAAATGGCCACCGATCGGATTAAAATGCTTTTTATTGAACAATATGGAATATACGGGTACTTCTGAGGACCCGTAGATAATTGTAACATCCGTGGCCATGGGGTCAGCACTTTATATTTGAAATATGAATGGTTATGTAGATGTACGGGTTGTAAATGGAGAAATTGCAAACACCAGATTGAAGTTCATCCATTCATGACAGATCATGTATCACGGCTAATCAATCCATGCAAACTTGCACAACAAAATCCTCAACGCATGCATGGTTTTTATTCCATGATACATACAGGTCTAAATCAAACAAAATGTGTCCATTTTGGACATTTTTAGTTAAATTAAGACTGATAATAGTACAGTGTACATGTCCATTAAGATCAGTTGAAAAACGCATTGAGATGCAGACAGTTTGCTCAATGTTACAGGATTATAGGATTGTCTCTTTACCATAGAAGATTCTTACAGTTACATTTGAGCATAAATTGACGTAAAATGTTATTTTTCACTGAACCTGGTGCTCCACCGTGGCCTCTCTGTCATGTTGTCCGCTCTGTGGTGTGTGTGTTTGGGGAGAGAGTGTGGGGACTAGCCTGCATCATTCATCTCTCTTTAACTGTCGGTAATGCCTGCCTAACTTATCAATTTCTTTATCACACCATCAATAGTGACACCATTGTTTAACTTAAATGAAAAGTAGGTTCAAACTTACAGTGAAAGTGATGTGGTTTCAACTGCTCCGGAGATGTGCATTCAGCTCGAGCCTCCAGAGAATAAAATGCAGAATGTGGGCGGAGTTCTTCAATTAACAGAAAGTTGGTATTTGCGCTTTTTTTCAACAAGGACTCATGAGTTAGCAGAACATTTTCTCCTTGTACTGACTCCAAACTGAAACAAATTAGTTTGTAAAACTCACAAAGTGATGTTGCAACATACAACTGGTTAGGTTTGTTGGTCTGACTTAAGTTTTTGCCTCAATGTTAATAATGTATTGTTTAATGTCTTAACAGCTTAAAATTTCATTTTAGGCCAACATTTTTAAGTTGGTTTTTTTACGGTGCAGTATAACCCAGTGGTGCCTGGAAAGCGGACTTTAAACCGATGATGATGATGAAGATAAACTGTTTGTTTTGTTCACTGTGAAATTCAGGTGTTTTAACAGCTAAGAGTGAAAGGATAAGTACAGGTAAGAGTAGGCCGGTAATAATAATAATTTTTAAAAATAGAGGTCTTTACACACCACAGGCATGACACATAAATGATACATATACATCAGTGAATATTTGGATTCTCTTCATACAGTATAGTTCATGCTTCATTCATACAGGTTGATGCTTTTATTTGTGGTGAAAAATCAACCACATTCCGAACCATGCTTTATCACTGTGAATGTATACTCATGACATAAATGATAGTTTGAGAAAATATATTTTTGGATGAATTCATCAGGGAAAAAAGCCCCCAGTGTCTAAGGACCTTCATACAGATACTATCAGCATGCACTTTATTTGTTTACACCTTTGATCACTTTGAGTATGCCAATAACCACTATTCTGGGACGAACTTTTGGCAAAAATAGCAGATCTACAGTACAAGCTCACAATGTGTCACAATGCAAAGATCTGTTATCAAAGATATTTAATGTCGAGTGAAAACAGGAGGGTCCCCTTGTATAGAGCCCTGGGGGACATTTGGACATGTATTCCAAACGAACCGCACAAAATAAATTAGTCAGGTTGATTCTACATCTCCATCCAAGGACTCACCTCCTCCCGGCTCACTTTGATCAGCTCAAGTGGCTTAAGGGTGGAAGAAAGAGTATCACTGATCAAATTGTGTAGGGTGCAGAAGATAGTTAGTATAGCAACTCAGTTCCTAGTTCTTTTATTTGTAAATCTGTGTATATAAAACATATCCCCTATCGAATCTCTTAATTACACCAACATTGTTCATGTGAAGCAGTTTGTATATGCTTATCTATTGCATACATAGCCTAATATTACTAGATGAAATCGTTGTATGGCACTGCAGTTGCTTTATTTTGCCAGGAGATGGCGAAGTTCACCATCAAATCACAGAGGGTGCGCATTATCTTGTCAGCTTGGAGGTTTGAGGAGGGAGTGAATTGCTTTTTACTAGAAGAGCAGAGACTAGAATGTGATACAGCAAAGTGTGCTGTTGGTTCACTTACCAGCCAAATATCACAGTCTAACATTTAAAAGAGCACTTCACCCATTTGCAACCATATCTTATATAATTGGTCCTCACTTATGTGCAATATAACTTATAAGATGGCACAATTTCTGTCTGCTCACTTTGTGTCTCATTGGTGGGCTGTGGACAGTTCAGAAACCTTAATGACATCATCGGCGGTCATTTCAAACAATAATCCAAACTTTAAAATAATGATTGAATCAAGTAGCTACAGTGGCCTCAATTTCAGTGTGCTAACTTTCGAGGAATAGAGAAAGGCTGTAGTTATCCTATTACCCTATTAAGCTTGGAATCCCCATCTGTTATGCAGGTTTCTGAACGGCCCACCAATAAGACACAGAGTGAGTAGATAGGCATGGTTGTGCCATCTTATAATGAGCATTAGTGAGGACCAATTATGAAGATAAGACTGAAATTGGGCTCCCGTAATTAACTCACAACTCACAAAACAGTTAAAGGAATAACAAGAAATATATATATATATATATATATTTTTTTTTTTTTAAAGATCTGTACAGTAATCCATAGCATAATATAATGTTGTTTTCGAAGGTGTTCACAGGTATCCAAGCTGGAACAATGGTAAACATGGACTTCTCATGGTTGTGGTACCGAATCAGCTCATAAATGACCAGGAAATATGATTGTCTTATCCAAATGATAAAAGATCCATGTTGTAAAACGAATACACCCTCCTGACAGTAGGCAACAAAATGAAACTTTATAAGCTGTTATCTGATCACCAAATGAGTCTGGACCATCAGAACCATCACACTCAAACAGGTGGTAGTAATAAGAGTGGTGTTAAATCACTCTTAGACTTAATGCTGACAACAATGGCACCGTATGGGAGAGAATTGTCTGGAAAATAATGTCATTGCACAAAAGGACTGTACAGGAGGACTTTGCAAATCATGTCAGAATATATTAGCTAAAGTGATAGGCCTACAGAAATTCTAAAATAATGGACCTTTGTCCAACTCCCTGAAACGGGCAGGCCATTGTTGTAATGTCAAGCACAGTGATATGGCATGAGCTTGTAGATCTTCTATTTTCACTATATTTGAAATAGGGCTTAAGTGGTTAATTCATAATGAACTTTGTCCCTTCCTGGAAATGTAGAGGAGTCAAAAGTACAATATTTGTCTTTGAAATGTTGTGGAGTGAAAGTATCCAAAAATATAAATACTCAAATAAAGTAGGCTACAGTACTCAAGTGAATGCACTTCATTACTGTCCACCACTGAGTTACAGTTTAATCTCACATACAGTAAAGACAAACACTGTATAGAAGAAAAAAGCTGATGCTGAAGCCAACGCACAAGAAAAACCTTTATCCCATTAAAACCGGGAAAGCATCTGTGTCATTTTAGATTTTGGCGTTGGCCAATCAAAAATAGCAGAAATACAAGCTCACGAGATAATCTTTTTTATTTGAAACATTTTAACAACAGAAATCTTAGGGTCTATAGGGTCTACTCCATAGGTCCCTATATGTAACCATGGCAGAAATATAACAGATCATGTAACTTCATGAAATGGAGTTACTGAAATGGAAACCATTTGGATTTATTTTTTCCTATTCAGTAATTTTTTTGTTTTAGCAAATAACGGCTGTTGAAAGCTTCTTTTTGTTTGGCTTAACAAGCTTGCATTAAGCTAGTATTATCTCCTGTGTTCAGTTGAAAACAAAAGTATTTGTCCTTTTTAAAGTGCTTTCCCTCTGCTGTTTGACTCATTTTATTAACCCTTTCACGCATAACGGTCACTACAGTGGACAGCTATTAAAATGTCATTTTCTATCATAAGAATAGGTTTTGATGTCAGAGTTGCATACTAGCCTATACAGGGGACGCTAGAGCATCACCTCAATACTGCCATCCAGTGGCCAGGTGTTGTAACTGCAACATAATTGTTTCAACATCCAAGATGGCTGACAGAAATGTAAACAAGCCCAACAGCTCAGGAATATCTATCCATTCCTTCTAAAGTAGGAGACCCCTGCAGGTAAAAAAAATATTATTACATCAAGTAACATCTAATAAGCACTATAGTTGTGAAAAATTCCAAGTATTGATTTTATATTGTGAGGAAATTATGATTGATCATCTGTCCACTAAATTGGACTGCATGCATCATTTCAACTACAATTCATACTTTTGCTGCCACAGTTTGCTCTTGAAAATGCTTCATCTGCAGTTACCTTTCTGGATATAATTCAATGTATTCATGTTATTAGAAAGTAACCTGCATTGTTTGTATCAAAAATAATATTTTATGCATATTTTTTACATTATGGGAGTACATTTGTGTCTATTTATATTTTGTAGAGGTCATGTGCAGCTTATTATAGACCTAGGCCTACAGGATAGTGGAGTAACTATTATATGACTAAAGTGAGGATGATGATAGTGGCCAGTGGTGATCAGTGGCTGCCAGAAAAAGAAGGATAAGCAAATATGATTAGCAGTGACAGTGAAGCTGTATGATGATGATGATAATAATATAATAATAATAATACGGGTAATAATAATAATAATAATGATAATAATAATAATAACCTATTTGAACCTACAAGGGAAATTCAGTTTTGACCCAAGTGGTCAGACTTCAGCAAAAACCTAACTGTGTGATGGGTGATGGTTGATTGAAGTAGTCTCACCTGGCCTGAGTCAAACTAATTGGACTCACAGTGCCCAACTCTGAGTCCAATTAGTCCAATTAGTTTGACTCAGGCCAGGTCAGCCATCCCCCATCCCACACAAACAAAAACAATCCCCATGGAGCTATTTGAATTGATTACAGTTGTAATAAAAACTGTTGCAGTAGGTTATCAGCAGTCATTACTGTTGGAACACATAACATGTTGCCTATCCAATCATTTTGGCATATAATCCTTTTTGCTAAAATGCACAGAGAAAGAAATAGGTGTGTGTGTGTGTGTGTGTGTGTGTGTGTGTGTGTGTGTGTGTGTGTGTGTGTGTGTGTGTGTGTGTGTGTGTGTGTGTGTGTGTGTGTGTGTGTGTGTGTGTGTGTTTTGCATCATCAGGCTATTATTGTGGGTAGCCTACTTGTGTTGTTGTGGAGTGGAGCTCTTGCTATAACAAAGTATAGGCATATAGTAGTGTCATTACTGTAACCTGGTATATGGAATGTGATGCTGTTGCTGCAGGGTGAACTATATAGGTAGCTTATAGTATAATAGATTTCTTAGCCCCCCACCCAAAATCACCACCAACCGCCACCATTATTTTGATGAACATTTTCTACAAAAATAACAGAGGACATTGTGAGTAACTCTCCCAACACTCTCTTTCAGATGTATTTCAGTAATACAGTCTCTTCAGTTTTACTGACCTATATCCTGTACTATATCGCTTCACCAAGTCCATCTTGTATGAACATTGTGAAACACATTGCCGTGTCCAAGGCACCCCTGAGACCAGGTTTGCCCCTGGAAACCACTGGCCCCAGCATACAGACACAAAACAATGCAAACAGATGCCATGATGTTGCATGCACAGGAACATCCAAGTACATCTGCATAAAATGCTTGCAGGCTTTGTGCCCTAGGTGCTTAGTCAATTTAGTTTGACTCAGGCCAGGTGCGACTACTTCAATCTAGCCTGCACTAGTCTGGCCATGCCAGGCTAACTTCAATCAGCCATCACCCATCACACAGTTTGGTTTTCACTAGACAGTAAGCACTCATGTTGGTGTTCAATTTAGAGTTATTTTGGTTTTCACTCAAAGTCAAGAGAAAGTTAATAAATAGTATTAGAATATGTTAGAAATGTGAAAAATGTAGTTTTACAGCATTACAAATATATTTGATTTGATATTATTAGATTTTTATAATTGTATTCATTGGTTGTATTTTATCCTTATTCTTTTCAGTTAAAAACACAAATGCATGCTGTCCTCCTGAGTGGACAGGTCAATAACTCCTTAAAAAATTGTTGTTTAAAAAAAAATTAAGTGCAGTTGTTATATTTATGTCTAAAGACACATAAAAACACTTAGTAACATTTTTTTTTCTCAGGTTATCATAATTCATGCGTGAAAGGGAATGCCCTGTTCTTTTGTTTGTTTGTTTTTAGGTTGTTGACATTGTACATGTTGAGATTTTGGTAACCATCAGGTATCTCCTGATCAAATGAAACGTAGTGTTTGTATTTACTGAAGCTGTCTGTAAGTGAAGACGGTGGGTGAGACTTTAATTATTTTCATTTGATATGTACTCCACTCCGCCGCACCTGTCCTAGGCTTACATGTGTGCAAAGAGACTCTTAGTAAGTTACTGTAGTTCAGCTGATGTTCTTGGGCGATCGCAAGAGGATGTGTTACGACTGGGGTCGTATTTGAGGTTATTATTATGAGTTGGTCCTAGTGTGGAAGGGTGTGTGTGTCAGAGGTGAGATGGTGGAGATGAAAGGAATGTATGCAAATTCAGGTGTGTCATTCCCGGAAGGCGATTGGTGGGGCGCTCATCCAAGCCGGCCAGTGATTGGTGGGGAGCTCACAGGAGTGGAGGGTGGAGGCTCCCTATATAAGAGGAGCACAGATCTCAGTGCTGCACGCAGGGTGCAGGAGCCCGTCTTCCTCCGCTTCCAACTGGCCACCACACCTTATGTTCTGTTACTTATGAGTTCTATGATTTGACCTATGTTATTTTCAGTTGATATAAGTTGATCCTGAGGTGATGTTTCTTTTGTTTATTGTTAGGAAGGTAAGATATTGTATTATTGGTTCTTTTGATAGGTAAGAGTTTTCTTTTCAGTTAGTTCTTGTGGTTACTTTAGTTCCTCAGTGAGTTACACCCTTATGACCCAAGTTTATGTTCATCTTTTGTTATTACTTTATATCTTTATAAATAAACCATTGTTATATTTTGCACTTCAACCCTTTGTTTGTGTGGCTACTTGGGAGTTGGGGAAGGCGGGAACATATTCATGTTGTGTCTCAGGCACCCCTAGACTGGGGCATAACATGAATTGGGGGCTCGTCTAAACGCTTTTCTCGCATGTTAATTGGTAAGTTTTTTTTTTTTCTTTTCTCTGGTTGGCAGTTTGGTTAAAATTTGTAAGTATGGACTTTTCATTAGAGGAATTCATAGCAAACCCTTCTTGGGGCAAAATTGAGAAGTGTAAGAAAACAGAATTGTTAGTGGTGGCTGCTAACTATGAACTGACTGTGTCTCTCACTGCCCCTAAAGCTGAGCTCCGACATGAGGTGTGTACCAAGCTGGTGGAGAAAGGGGTGCTACCTGCGACTGGACCTGGTGAGAAGGAGGAGGAGGCCTTGCAGGGGGAGGTTGCTGAGGCGGAGGCTACGGAAACACCCGCCACTAATGTGGGGTCTGCTCCTCGCTCACTGGGCCTACAGGCAGGTATGTCAACGTCTGATCTCCAGCTGACCCTCCAGATAAAGGAGGCAGAGTGTCGAAATAAAGAGCTGGAGATCACAGCCCTACACCTACGGCTCAGAGCCCTTGAGCTTGAAAACCCGAAAGCTGCGTCCAGCATAAATTCGGGAAACGAAAACACTGTCGGGGTCAGTAATTCGGGGGGGTTTGACATTAGTAGGCACATATCATTAGTACCACCTTTTCGAGAGTCTGAAATAGATTCGTATTTTGGCGCTTTCGAGCGTATTGCTATTGCCTTAAAATGTCCCAAGGAGTTTTGGTCAATATTATTGCAATGTAAACTTGTGGGAAAGGCCCAAGAAGTGTGCGCTACGTTATCTATTGATCAGAGTCTCGACTATGAGACCCTTAAACAAACCGTGTTGCGAGCTTATGAGCTCGTACCTGAAGCCTATAGACAAAAATTTCGAAATACAGATAAAACTGCTAACCAGACGTACGTTGAATTTGCACGAGAAAAAAGTGTTCTTTTTGATAAATGGCGTCTGGCCAGTAAGGCCATCAGCTTTGAGCAGCTGAGAGAACTCATCTTGTTAGAAGAGTTTAAAAAGTGTTTGCAGGAGAGAATAGTTGTGTATTTGAATGAGCAAAAAGTTAAAAGTCTCACTGAAGCTGCTGTTCTGGCAGATGAGTTTACGTTGACTCACAAGACTGTTTTTTGCTCCCCAGTACATGATTATTCAGCCTCAACGCAGAGGAGAGTGGAATCCCCAAATGTTTTGCGTCGCAAGGGGCCTGCCTCTGCTGAAAATCAAGCATGTTTTTATTGCAAAGAAACTGGCCACCTCATTGCCACTTGCCCAGTGCTTGAACAAAAAGAAAGATTGGAAAAGGCTGAAGGTCCTTCTTTCATTGGTTTAATTCAATCTAGGCCTAATGTTGTGCGGCATAAGCACAAGGTCCACAACGATCTGTCTGAGTTTAAACCATTTATTTCTAAAGGTTTAGTTTCTTTGGCTGGCAATGATGGGGTCCAGGTTCCGATTACGATCCTGCGGGATACTGGCGCAAAAACTTCTATTATCCGTGGGGGGGTTTTGCCATTTTCGAATAAAACTTATCGTGGTTCTAAACTGGTACAGGGAGTTAAGATGAGTGCTTTTCATATACCCTTACATGAGTGTCAACTGTCCTCCTCACTTGTGTCTGGCCCAGTCCGAGTTGGTGTGCGGACTTGGTTGCCTGTGTCAGGTGTGGATCTCATTCTGGGCAATGATTTGGCTGGAACAACAGTGTTTCCAGATCCTGTGTTCACAAATACTAGGTGCAACTACATGCCCTAAGTCTCATTAGGCGTCATAGTCAGCTGGCTACAGTGGATCTTACTGTTTGTGTGATGTGTTAATGTTTTTGATTGGTATTGAGTTATTATTAGTCTTTTCCTCCCCAATGTTAAAACCCCTATTTCATGTGCGTTCAATTTGTTCCTAGTTGGGAGGGGAAATCCTGAAATCAAACAAAAATAATGAGAATATTATGTAACTGTTTCCAATTTGCTAACCTTCACAAGGATTAGGCACTATGGGGGGGTGCTTGATTCTTGGGAAGGGGGGTGTTACGACTGGGGTCGTATTTGAGGTTATTATTATGAGTTGGTCCTAGTGTGGAAGGGTGTGTGTGTGTCAGAGGTGAGATGGTGGAGATGAAAGGAATGTATGCAAATTCAGGTGTGTCATTCCCGGAAGGCGATTGGTGGGGCGCTCATCCAAGCCGGCCAGTGATTGGTGGGGAGCTCACAGGAGTGGAGGGTGGAGGCTCCCTATATAAGAGGAGCACAGATCTCAGTGCTGCACGCAGGGTGCAGGAGCCCGTCTTCCTCCGCTTCCAACTGGCCACCACACCTTATGTTCTGTTACTTATGAGTTCTATGATTTGACCTATGTTATTTTCAGTTGATATAAGTTGATCCTGAGGTGATGTTTCTTTTGCTTATTGTTTATTGTTAGGAAGGTAAGATATTGTATTATTGGTTCTTTTGATAGGTAAGAGTTTTCTTTTCAGTTTGTTCTTGTGGTTACTTTAGTTCCTCAGTGAGTTACACCCGCTTTAGTTCCTCAGTGAGTTACACCCTTATGACCCAAGTTTATGTTCATCTTTTGTTATTACTTTATATCTTTATAAATAAACCATTGTTATATTTTGCACTTCAACCCTTTGTTTGTGTGGCTACTTGGGAGTTGGGGAAGGCGGGAACATATTCATGTTGTGTCTCAGGCACCCCTAGACTGGGGCATAACAGGATGTTTTAGTTTTGCGTGAGATGTACCTACCTAGGTAGGTAATACGACTGAAGTGGTTTTAGTGGAGAGGTGTTAAGACTGCTATCTTCAACGCTAGTTTTATAGCTAGGGAATTTTAGCAAAATGTTTGGACCATCTGTGAAAAAATGTACTACCAATAGCTTTCTTCAGCAATGTGTTCTTATAGGTGTCTAGAATCACCTCTCAATTTATTTAAACCCCTCCTCGTGGAAAATCCTGTAGAGCCAATCAAAGTTAAGGAGCCCAGAGGGCTTGGGTGAAAAATATGAAAAGAAATAAAAGTCTTGTGAGGTGTCCAACTAGGGGTTTTCAGGGGTGCTGAATCCATTCCAACCATTATTTTTGAGTAAAAATGTCTCCCTGGCCATCTAATATTGGTATATTGGTTCTTGTTAGTGTATAATCAGTGTATAATCAATGGTAGGGGATTGGGGTGTTGTTGAATTGATTCTATTCTGAAAAATAAAATAAGAAAATATTGCTAAACACTTGATAAGAGTGTACACCTACTGTGCACATGCTCAGTGGGATACACTGTCTGCATGTGGGAAAGGAGCGGGAGTGTTGCATCCTGGAAAATATTTCTGGACGATTTTAAGGTACGGTAGTTTATCTACTTTTTGGCATTTATTTTTCTCTGCTGGCAAAACTTTTGATTACTGTGAATTTAGATGTAAATTTTCTCTAGCCTATTGCTTACATTGAACAACCATTAGTTAAACAATCATGACACTTGTCTTTTAGTAGACAACATGGAAGAGGATTCTGTAGCTTGTGGCTTAAGGTGCTTCATCTGTGGTGGTCCTGAGACTGAGATTCAAAAGCTCTCAAAAGTCACCCAAAAAGGCTATGCACAGATTTTGTCTTATTATGAGAGTGTGGATGATGCAGCATTAATCAGAAGACTACATGAGGACTGGAAAAACTGAGATGACCCCAAACTAAGATACCATTTGGAATGCAAAACCGAGCTATACAGTCGTGCAAGAGGTATATCCATTGGAAATCGTACGTTTTTTTCACTGTGATGAAAGTTGCCACTTGCAGATTTCAATCCTATTCTATGTTGTGAGTGACATCATAATTTAATAAAAACTTTAAACATAATCTATTCTTTAGAGCAAGATGAGCAAGACCAACGGCCAGGCAGGAAGAAAAGACGCAGGGCATTGTCTGGGTCAAGTAGTAAGTCTTTTGTATGTAAGATTCAAATGAATTTTGATAATTGTTTTTCTTGCTCCTCATTGTAGGCTTCCACTGAGCATGTGCACAGTAGGTGTACACTCTTATCAAGTGTTAAGCAATATTTTCTTATTTTATTTTTCAGAATAGAATCAATTCAACAACACCCCAATCCCCTACCATTGATTATACACTGATTATACACTAACAAGAACCAATATACCAATATTAGATGGCCAGGGAGACATTATTACTCAAAAATAATGGTTGGAATGGATTCAGCACCCCTGAAAACCCCTAGTTGGACACCTCACAAGACTTTTATTTCTTTTCATATTTTTCACCCAAGCCCTCTGTGCTCCTTAACTTTGATTGGCTCTCCAGGATTTTCCACAAGGAGTTGGGTTTAAATAAATTGAGAGGTGATTCTAGACACCTAAGAACACATTGGTGAAGAAAGCTATTGGTAGTACATTTTTTCACAGATGGTCCAAACATTTTGCTAAAATTCCCTAGCTATTTGATAATGTCCCTTCATGCACACAGAATGCAATTCTAAATCAGTTTCAGAGATGTGAGATCATATCAGGTTTCAGAGATGCTTTGGATCGGAAATACACCTGATCAGAAATACACCTGTAGAACTGGAAATTACACAATAAATCAAATTAATAACTTGGATGCAAAAAAAAAAACGCAAATCATTTACATTGAAATGGTGTGTGTGCGCACACACACACGCACCTCTAATAGCCTACATAAATTTGACGTGACCATGTGACAAACCTCTTCCTATTTATTTTGGTTGCCCATTGCTATATTCACTGTATTTGTACCATCCATCCATAATGCATAAATGTTGGGATCATAGCTATGCAGTATATGTAGGGAAAGATGACGGAAATCATGTTGGTTGAATGATGTCCTAATTTAGAGACATCATCCTAACATTGGAAGTTCACAGGTTCGATATCCTCTAAGTGTGACAGTGACAGTATTAAGGTGTCCTTGAGCAAGGCACTCAAAAGTCTTTGGATGAGAGAGTTGTGTATAGTAGGCTATTGAGGCAAGCGAAACCAACAAATCGGGGACACAAAATACTAAATGGGCTTTTGGAACCTCATAAATAATACTATTACCACATAAAAGTCCATTAGCCTACATTTTAGGCATTTACTTGATGCTCTTGTCCAGGGATATATATGTAGAAGTGTAACTGTAAACTGCCGTCTTAAAGCCAAGCTTTATGAGGTAAACAGATGATGAAGGTACTCCAGTAATCATTCCCAACCTTCAAACTGTAATTATGGGGTTTGCTGACAGACCACAGCAGGCCTTGCTGTTTATAGTGCTTTGAGGGCGCCCTCTGCAGTCTATTGTGAAGAATTGAACAATGACGTTTTGCAATGCTATATTTGCACAAATTAGATCCATTAACCATTGATATTATCCATTGAACGACCTAAAAGTCACTATACTGTACCTCAGTTATTCGACCCGAGGGGAAATTATTCCTAACAACAAATGAACAACTAGGACCTAATATGAAAGGAACAAGGTTTTTGGGGGCCGAGAACAAAGTCTCTTTGGGGGCCCCAAAATAATGTCCTAATCATCTAGCTGCCCCCAGCTGACCGTTTACACTGCACATGTTTCTGTCTGTGTTAGCAACTTTTTTTTGCTCTTTTTGACTGTGAATGGAACTTTCCAGAACTCATGAAGTTCTGTGATTTATTTATTTATTGTTTACATTTCCATTATAACCAGAGCCCCCTGAAGGGATAAGGGGGTGGTGAGTTAGCTGTTATTTACATGTCACAATGTTACCTTTTCTCTACTTCTTTCTTATCTATGATTTAACTTTATTCTGGTACATTGGTTTCATGGCAGCTGGACAGTGGACAGACAGTGTAGAGACACTAATCTCACCTGCCAGTGGGCAGTAATCATTACACCACCCATATTCTTTGTTGGGATTTCAGTCTTAAAAGGTTAACCTATAGGTAATCTTAAAGGGTTAGGGTTAACACTAAGATTATCTGATGAAGGTCTCAGGACCGAAACATTGAATATTTCCCCATTTTTTTCCTATTACATTTTTGGCCCTAGTTTGGTCCTCTCTGTGTGCAAAAGGCTTGTTTCTCAATTTTTGAGAGACCTGCTTCCTATAGACATACAGGTTATGTACATGCATTAGGTGGCCCGGCTTGCCATGGTGACCGCGTTGACACATCGCTCCGATGAGCAGCAGCAGCCAGTGTATTTACGTATATATATCTACGCACTGTTGCAACCTACTGTTACCTGTGATACATGTAATTACTGTTTTTATTGTCCATGTGCTTTACTACTTACAATCCTACTGGTTTCATGTTTGTAAGGATGCACCACCACATTAAAATATTACACATCCAAAAAAACTAAAAATACATAAAAAATACATACACAATGTTTGAAAGTGAAATATCCCTTTAATGCAGAATTAATGCACCCTATGACCCCAGGCTACAACACTGATGATACGTCCCAGTTGCATCCATGTGATGTTTTCTCTTTATAGTTAGTGACTCTATTTATAGTGGCTCATAGGAATTGACCATGTGACAACCAGGACAAATGGTCCTGGTTGTCCATGTGACCTACTCTGAACTACTATATTAATTATATGATACTTTTTATTAGGGAGATTTTGAAGTGCTTTTGCAGTAATGTGCAGTTAAAATACTAAAATCCACACTGAAACAGGAGCACGATAAAAATATTACTGATCCATTTCTATTGTCACAAGGAAAGGTACAACAGTCGTCATTTGCTTTTTCCCCCCCATGAAAATCTATTTTATGTATAGCCTGCTGATATAATAAGAACATACAGATTTGTTGTGTTGGTCAGGAACTTTGTTTGCACGTTTAGATCTAAAACTTTCTTTGAAGAACGATGCCACATAACTGCCCATAAACATGCCTGTGATTGTGTATCACATGCCTATCAACAAGTGAGTGATATTTGACAAATAGACTAATGAACTAGCAGGAAAAAAAATATATACTGTACTATAATATATTACAAATGTGTTTCCTTTCAAAGGGCATACTTATATTATATGAGTATTGTGTACTAACCAGTGGTGTAAAGTAACTAAGTACATTTACTCAAGTACTGTACTTAAGTACAATTGTGAGATACTTTTACTTTACTGGAGTATTTCTAATTGTCTATACTTTTACTTCCACTCCACTACATCTCAGAGGCAAATATTGTACTTTTACTCCACTACAATTCTTTGACAACTTTAGTTACTAGTTACTTTATTTTATACCTAGGCGATGCGACGCGTTGTGAGCTTGTAGATCTGCTATTTTCAAACATTTTAGTACATTTCAGTATTGATACTTTTAAAACATTTGAGTACTTTTTCCACCACTGTCTGGTACTAACCGTGGTATAATTTGAAAACCAAGTTACCAATTAATGTATTCAGTCAACCCTCATTAATAATTGTTTAATTAATGTATTAATGTTTACATTACATTACCTACTGAGACCTGTGTGAGCCTCATCGTTCATGTTTTTGTACGTCAAGTTTAATTACAATTACCACTATTCAAATGTGTGACATTTTGTAAAGATAACTCCAGACTCAGAACACATCTACAGAAAGTGACTGTGGAAAGTATGATTACATAATGTAATCTGTTTTTGTGACAATGATCGACAGTCGTTGTGAACACCACTTCCATAGATTTTGAAATCACACATACATAGGCAAGGCAAGTTTATACAGCACATTTCAACAACAAGGCAATTCTATGTGCTTTAGCTTACACAAAACATTAAGCAGAGGAAACGCAAACACAAACACATCTAATAGAAAAACATGTAATTTTTTTATACTTATATTGCAAGTTGTTCATATTACATTTCATATTTGCAGTACATATATTATATCTTCTTGCAATTGTTTCGTTATATAACATATCTCCATAATAGAAAATACCTTCAGGACACAGAGCAAAAACCCCAAATAAAACAGAAAAATAAGAGAGAAATTACAGTGCATGTGAATCATTTTTACAAAAAACTCAATGAAAGGCAGCGGCAAACAGAAAGCTTTTTTAACTGTGTTAACATTTTAAAGAACTGAGAGCAGCAGACCTGCAGTTTTCGGGGATTTTGTTCCACATATGTGGTGCATAAAAACTGAATGCTGCTTCTCCACGCACGTTTTTTGATTCATATACAGTATAGGCTATTATGCATTGTAGTAGTTGGGACCTGCGGAGACGTGCACTCTCACTCTCTCGTCCCTCTTCTTCTTTTCATGGATATGCCTACCGACACCGACACCGATCATGGCTGCAGTCACAGTCATTACGCCTAAAGCAAGTATTGCATTACGTGTCTACAAGGAGATAACACAAGGAAAAATAGAGTGAGAGACTTATTATGGATGGCTTTTGAGTTTAACCCAAAATACACGTAAAATAAAATAAACAAAGTTATAATTAATAAGTAATCATAATTAATCATTTGTATCATAACTCCAAACTGGTGTAGACTGAAGCCTTATCTGAGCTTATTTTTCCTATATCCTTTATACAGTCATCATTTTGTTCAGATACCTTTATAATTATACAGTCAAATACAAACATGAATAAATATGTATGTATTTTAATATACTAGAGGTTTGGGTTCGGGCCGCTACGCGGTCATACTTTCGGGAGCTTTGTCAGAGTACCCGTTGTATACTGTCAGTCCATGTCCCTTTTATGCCCATATATGGAGATCCCCGATGTCATCAGTATATGCCCATATATTGGAATGCCCATATATTGGAATGCCAATATATGGGCATATTGGTTGGATTCCTTTTGAAGTCGGTCGGTCCTATATATGCATAATGACCATATATGGGCATAGCAGTTGGATCTGTGGCTCTGCATTGCACATAATGGACGAGCCGTCACTACTGTACACTATAGGCAACAGTCAGTGACAGAGACCTTACCACTGTTGGTCACTACCACATCACAAGTGCATCAGATGAATGATCTCTAGATTAACTGTACACCATACAGTACATAACATTCCCACGTACATTCCTTTGAGTCCGATTTTAAGAATTTGGGGTGGAGGTTCTTCCTTGGCCTACTGGGAGTGTGCGTGCAACGTTTCACAGAAATTGTGCCATAAAAATGGGCCGCTCACACAAACTTTGATAGCCAATCTTAGCCAATTGGAATGGATTCTGATCTTGATGAATCTTGATGACCTGACCACAGAAATAATGTGTACCAATGTTAAAATCCAGGTAGAATCTTTTTTTATTTTGGTTGTACAACCTTTATTTTATTGCTCACAATGCGTTGTGACATGTTCAGCTATTTTCACTGAATCCTCTCCCCAGAATATGACTACATGCTATATTGTAAGGCTGTATTTTTTCTTTCTTTTGATACATTTACGTATTAACTGATCAAATATATTGATGTGGCAAGTGCATAACATTAGACTACCTTATGAACTAGACAAATTAAATGAGCCATAGTATTAAATTAATATCGGTTTATAAAATGTACAAATGATGGCAGACTAGCAGGCCCTAATTCACCAGAGTTCACTGAAAACATGTTTTTAAGAAACTGAACCTCCACTTACCTGCTCAGATACAGGCACATTGTTGCGCAATGAAGTGACAAAGTGCTCACAATTGTTGAACAGAAGATTGTAGGGGACAGTCATGCCCACCCACTCATTAGCCTCTGATACTATCTCATCCGGTGATCGCGGAGGATGTTCTTTGTCCTGCTTGTTGTTGACTTTCCATTCGCTGCCTTTAGCAACCTTGTCCAGCTTCTCTTTCTTTACTGTCCAGGTTGTTACTGATGAGGGGTGGGGGGGATAAAAAGATTTCCTGTTAATATTATAGAATTAGCCAAACCCTAGTCCTGCAGAACAAATCAACATTTCAAATTAATGTTATTTTGTCCAGAATTGGATTTAATTTGTACTGGAGTTGAAGAAAACTTCCATATGCCTACAGATTTCAGGCTTGTAAATGACTCACGATTGTTTGCATTGCGTGCCAAATGGACAACTTCCCCATCCCCGACGTACAATGCCCAGTGGCAGTACAGATCGACTTCGAATGGACCGATCGAACTTCCACGTTGGAATTCAATCAGGTCCCCGCGGTTTGGCTATATAGAATAAATAAAAATGAAAAACTGTTCTATTGCAACAAAATAAAGATAGGCTACAGTATATATGCATTAAATAAGTTACAAAAGAGAAGGACTGAAAGGGAGGCTAGGTACATATAAGTAGGCTAAAATAAATAAGTAAAATGCAACAGCAAATCATAGAATAGCAACCTAACCTTAGAGTTTTTTGCAGCCATAGCTTTTCTTGACTCAGCCAACCGCTCGACTGAAAACCAGGGACTTTTGCTGTGGCTAACCCCAGGCTCTGGAATGCCCTCTCCACTGAGAGGTTCCGATTGGAACTAAAATGACCCTCCCCTTCACATTGGATCCACCCAGTCCATCGAGGCTTTTAATACTTGCAGACTAGCACTTTTTCATGGCTTTTAATCACAGCCAAGCTTAATTTGAATTTGATCACATCCTGTTTGATTGTATATTGTTTTGTTGTATTGTTTTTTGACTTCTGCAGCACTTTGGTCGACTGTCGTTTTAAAAATCCTATAGGATTCCAATAGAAAAAATCCAATTAAAAATCCTATGAGATTTGGAACAAATCCTATTGAATTTATCTAATAGGATTGTTCCCAAATCTTGTAGGATTGTTTCTATTGGAATCCTATAGGATTATCAGTTTGATTTGTCTATTGAATCCTATAGGACTTCTTGGCTGGGAGTTTATTTTCTTAAAGAATAATTTACTGTATTCAAATTGACATATAGGATGTATTAATTATTAACATTGTGCTAACATGTATCCATTCATAAAAGCTGGATGTAGAAACATGAATAATAATACTATATGACACTGCTCCATTCAAATACATGAACACAAAACTCGTCCCTTCAAACAGCACTACCATTTCAAATTAAAAACAACACTGCAACAATTGTCTTAATTTGGTTTATTAACTGATGCAATGATATAACACAATTGATTAAACTGCCTTCTTGCTGATCCCCTTAATGAGAGAGAGAGAGAGAGAGAGAGAGAGAGAGAGAGAGAGAGAGTGTGTAAGAGAAAGATATCAGTCATGTAGCTAGATAATGACACATTATGGGGACCACCAGCGGTCCTTGAAGGTGTTTCAAGGGGTCCCCAGCTAAATTATAGTTCATATAGGATTAGCATCAGAATCAGTTTAACCACTCTAACCCTTTCAGCTATTTGAAAATAGCCGATCTGTGAGCTCACAGTGCATCACATTGCAAGGCGTTGTGAGCTTGTAGATCGGCTATTCTCAAAAAATCTTGAATAAAAAATGAAAAATTTGGAATATTTTTAAAGAATATTAACAACACAAATCTTGTATGGGGTTCCCTGGCACAAAATATTTTCAAATGGGTGTCTGCAGTCAAGTATAGGCTATATATTATTTTTGGGGGTCCTTGACAAAGTTTGAGAACCACTGTATAGAACAGTTTTTCTCAAACTCAAGTGCTTTTTTGTTCTATAGATAGCCCACATATAACATTTCCAGTATAGGGAGAACATGTTTCAATAGGATTTCAATAACATTATGATAGAGGTGACAGAAATGACTAGCAATTTTCAGAATCCTATAAGATTCTATTGGAACATCGGAAAACTCTTACCGTATTCTTATAGGAATTCAAAATCCTATAGGATTCTATTCCTATAAGAACTCCTACCGGATTCTTATAGGAATTCAGAATCCTATAGGAATTCTATTGGAACATTGGAAACTCCTATAGGATTCTTATAGGAATTTCATAATCCTATAGGATTCCAATGGAAATTTGGGGAATCGTATAGGATGTTTTGACTAGGGTAAGTGTGCTATAAAGTTTGGTTTGATTTGATTTGATTCTTTCACACAAATGATGCGATGACTTGTGACAGCTATTTATAATCCTTCATATCCATCCATGCTTTCACTTTCGATACTAGAACCTATTATGTCGGTTAATAGTATGCCATGGCGCAGTTTTCCAGAGAACTTTACTTTACACAGAACAGAATAACGACAAGAGCAGTCAATTCCCTAATTCCTCAACCAGAATCAGAATCAGAATCAGTTTTATTGTCACATCACAGGTTTACAAGGTAAAAAAGTGGGTGAAATTCTTTTTTGTACATCGTTCCCATCGCAACGTTAGTTTCCATAGAAAGAAGAGGGGGGGGGGAGAAGAAGAGGGTGGGGGGCAGGTGGGAGGGAGATCAAAACAAGAGAGCAACAGAAGGCCAGACAAGTTATCTACATATTTACAAATTACCTGAGATAATAAAAAAAACTAAAAAACTAAACTAAGGTGCCTGAGCATAGCAGCAATGTATTGTATACTGTGCATGTTATACTTATACTGTGCATGATAGACAATGTACGTTAAGGTGCTTAGAGGAAAAGGAGCACAATAAAAAAAAAGACCCAAAAAAAGTCAGTGCGTTATACAAGGGATTAAGGTGCAAAAGGTCAGTGCGTGTCCACCTAGAGTGGACTGACCCTAGTATAATCCGCAAGTAGCTCCATAGAGGGAGTGCAACAAAAAGTCATTTGTACCTGGTGTAGTCCACAGGTGTGTCCGAGGGGGGGGGCTAAAGTCCAAGTCATTGTCCCTGGTATAATCCACAGGTGTGTTCAGGAAGAGCCAGAAAAAGTCTGCGCCGCCTGCTGTCAGGCTGCTGAACTCATCCAGGCTTATGCCCCATTCAGCATTCTGACAGCAGCTGGATTGAAACTACACCAAAACCTGGTGGTGGAACTCTTGATACTGCGGTAGAGCCCCTTGCCCGGTCGCGGTCGTTGTAGGGGGTTGAACAGTCTGTGACTTGGGTGGTGCTTGTCCTTGATGATGCGCTTGGCTTTGACCACGCACCGCTTTTTGTACAGTTCCTGGAGCGCTGGGAGCTCGATTCCCATTATCCGCTCTGCCGATCGCACTACTCGTTGTAGGCTGATCTTTTCTCGGGCAGTGCAGTTCCCGTACCAGGCCGTGACACAGCCTGTTAGGATGCCTTCAACAGAACTGTTGTAGTACAGCCTGAGGATGCGACGTCCTACTCCGAGCTTCTTCAGGCGGCGGAGCCAGTACAGTCGCTGCTGAGCCTTTTTCCTCACGTGTGTGGAGTGCGTCTCCCATTTGAGGTCCTCCTCGATGTGTACTCCGAGGAACTTGAACTCGCTGACCCTTTCCACTGCAGCACCGTCGATGAGGATGGGCGCATGGTCTCTCCGCGGCCTCCTGAAGTCCACGATCAGTTCTTTGGTCTTGTCGACGTTAAGAGAGAGGTTGTTCTCGCGGCACCAGTGTGCCAGTGATTTGATCTCCTCTCTGTAGTCAGACTCGTCGTTGTTGACGATTCGGCCTATCACTGTCGTGTCGTCCGCGTACTTTATGATGGTGTTGGAGACATGTGTGGCTATGCAGTCATACGTGTACAGGGAGTAGAGGAGAGGGCTCAGCACGCATCCCTGGGGTGCTCCGGTGTTGAGGGTCAGGGGGTCGGATGTGATGCTGCCCATTCTCACCACCTGATGTCGGTTGGACAAGAAGTCCTGTATCCAGTCGCACATGCTTGTGTTTAGCCCTAGGTGTCTGAGCTTTTTGTCCAGTATTGCTGGGACAATGGTGTTGAATGCTGAGCTGTAGTCCACGAACAGCATACGTACATATTTGTCGTTCAGCAGCTTGTTGTCCATGTGCGAGAGGACGGTGTGGAGAGTCATGGCAATAGCGTCGTCGGTGGATCTGTTTTTGCGGTATGCATACTGCCACGGATCCAGCGAGGCAGGTAGCGTGGAGCTGATGTATTCCCTCACCAGTTTCTCGAAACACTTGCTGACGATCGGGGTGAGAGCAACAGGTCTCCAGTCGTTCAGGCATGTCACTTTGGCCTTTTTGGGAATGGGCACAATGGTTGACATTTTGAACCCTGCAGGGACCACAGCCAGGGAGAGGGAGAGGTTAAAGATGTCAGCGAAGACACCCGCCAGCTGGTCTGCACATGTCTTAAGGACCCGGCCTGGAATCCCATCAGGTCCGGCTGCCTTGTGGATGTTGACCCGTGTGAAGGCTGTACGCACTTCTCTCTCCGAGATGGTTAGAGGGTTCTTCTCTGCTGGTGCTGCTGATGGCCCCGCTTGGCTGCCGCGGTTGGAGCTGATCTCAAACCGGCCGTAGAAAGTGTTCAGTTCGTTGGGGAGGGAGGCAGGCGGGTTCACCTCGCTTCTGGTTCTTGTTTTGCAGTCTGTCAAGGTGTGTACTGCCTGCCATGTGCTCCTGATGTCGCCATTGCTGAGTTTGTCTTGCATCTTTTTTGTGTAGGCCTTTTTCGCCTTCCTGATGGCGCTGTTTAGGGCCGCGCGCGTCGTGTTGCGCGTTTCCACGTCGCCAGATTTGAAACCAGCATCCCGTTCATGCAGATGTGCACGTACTCCGCTGTCCATCCATGGTTTCTGATTGGGATAGATCCGAACTGTATTTTTTGGGACTATGTCAACTATGCACTTGCTGATAAAGCCAGTGACTGAGTCTGAGAGTTCGTTGATGTTATTCCCAGCGGCGTTCTTAAACATCCCCCAGTCAGTCTGGTAGAAGCAGGATTGTAGCATAGCGTCTGTGTCCTCAGACCAGATTCGGATTTCCTTCTCAACGACCGGCTCCCTTTTTAGCCTCTGTTTGTAGGCAGGTAGCAGCTGGATGGCGTCGTGGTCAGAGCTTCCTAGCGGTGGGCGGCGGAGAGCTTTGTATCCATCCTTGAAGGGCGTGTAGCAGTGGTCAAGAATATTGTCACCACGGGTACTGCAGGCGACATGCTGGTGGAATTTGGGAAAGACCTTTTTTAGGTCTGTCCGGTTGAAGTCGCCTAGGCAGATGACTGCGCAGTCCGGGTGGCGATTTTCTTGTGCACTGATCGCCTGGTGTAATTCCCTCATAGCTGTGTCCTTATTAGCTCCAGGATGAATGTAAACAACGGCTACAATCACAATGCTGAAGTCGCGTGGTAGGTAGAAAGGACGGCAGGCTATGATTAAAAGTTCAAGGTCTGGTGAGCAGTGACTATCTAGGATTTTAACATCTTTGCACCAGTTGTTGTTGATCAAGGCACAAACTCCCCCCCCCACGTTGCTTACCGCTCAGTACAGGGTCTCTGTCCTTCCTATACGCGGTGAAGCCAGGAGGAGTGATAGAAGAATCAGATGCTAACTCCGTTAGCCACGTCTCTGTTAGCACAACAATACAAGTGCTCCTCGTCTCTGCGTTGTATTTAACGCGCGCCAGTAAGTCGTCCATAGTGGTCACTGTTCTTGATTCACACAGAGATCTAACGTTCGCTAGCAGGATTGAAGGCAGTGCAGGTTTATATCCACGTTTTGTTGTTCTTACGAGGAGACCCGCTCTCGTACCTCGTCGCCCAGGTCTTCTCCGTCGCCTTGGGTTTGCCGTTGATCCAGCTGGAACAAAGGGAACCCCTCCCCCCACCCAGCCGAGTGGAAGGTTTTCGGCAAAAAAGTCCGGAATTCTGTGTGTAATCGCTGTGCTGATGTCCATAAGTGCTTGTCTGTCATAACTCCTTAGACACGCGACGGTGTAGGGAAAAAAGAGAAGGCTAAAGAATACTAAAAAGATGGAAAAACGTTGTGATGTTACGGAGCGCGTACGGATGCGGCCGTCCTTCATGGCGCTCCCAGTACAAGTGGCAAGACGCCATGAGTGCAGCACAATGGATCGCAACATAACAGATCACTGGTGACCCAGTGAGACATAACAGTACCATCTGACAATATTTGTAGGTGGTAGCCTAGATGTTAAAGTTTGTTTAATAGATTCCTGAATTAGTAAGGTGCACTCAGTAGAGCGACAAATTTGAAGTGCTGGACCAAGAGATCAGCAATAAAAAAGGTCAACACATTAATAAGTGCAATTTATTGGCACATCCACAGGATTGTACTAATACATGTTTCCACATAAAGTTTGTGGTGGTGGTGATGTGTGTTGAAGAAGAAGGGGAAAACAGGGTCTAGTACTCACATCCTCCTTTGGTCCCCGCATTTTGTGTCCCCCCCTGAGACACTCTATCCTGCTGAGTAAAAATATAAAGAATCTCACGCATTAGAAGGACAATATCAGTCACCAAAACCAAGGACGGGTGTTTTCAATGAATCTAACATGGTTAAAATGGAGTTTGAAGTTACAATGGGTTTGTATGGGAAGGGGGCGTGTCTGTTGAAATTAATATAAAATATCTAAATACTGAATAAAACCACTTAAAACCTGTCTGGGGTGCTCACAAAAGCCTGTGATACTGTACATGTAATTACTGTTTTTATTGTCCTTGTGCTTTACTATTTACAATCCTACTGGTTTCATGTATGTAAAGATTCACAACCACATTAAAACATTACACATCCAAAAAAAATTAAAAAAAAATGTCAACTGTAATTCCACCAATGTGGGATGCTAACACCTGTCCTTGCTGAAAGGCATTATGTTCGATGGACAAAAAGGTGTCAAAAATGGTGTTTCTCTATATACAAAACTGCAGTAAGTACAGGAAATTGGGAATAGGCCATGGGAAAACATCTTGAAGCAACATGGCTCTCTGAACCCTTCGTTTTGCTAATGTAGTAACAAGTTACTACCCCTAGATGGGATAACCTTCCCAGGTCTGATTTGGTAGTAACCTGTTCATGTTGGCTTGTGTATTCATATGAAGCACAGTTTACTTTATGCCTAGTTATTTTAATCTTTGTAATTCCTGTTCTGGGACTCACACAATAAACCTAGAAACATACTGTACTGTATTTTTAGGGATATATTTAATGTGGTTCTTGATGTGATATTGTACATAAGCCCAAAACATAGACAACACAAAACATAGACAACTAGCAGAAAAAAGTATTTATGTACAAATTAGTTTTTATTTTAAAGGGCATACTTATATTGTATGAGTATTGTGTACTAACCTTGGTATAATAATTATGTTTAATTTATTAATGTTTTTGGACGTTAGGCCAAAAAGCCAGAGAGAGAGAGAGAAAATGGAAATTGCACTGGAATAGGGGAAACATTTAAATGAACTGCAGACCTATTCACCACACAAGAAAAAATTGTGACACATTACCTGACTGTGTGAGCCTCACCGTTCATGTTTTTTTATTTGTACTTTATCAAGTTTAGTTACAATTACCACTATATAAATGTGTGACATTTTGTAAAGATAACTCCAGACTCAGAACTCATCTACAGAAAGTGACAGTGGAAAGTATGATTACATTTGTAATTTGTTTTTGTGACAATGATCAACTATCGTTGTGAACACCACAACCATATAGATTCCACCATTTTGAAATCACACATAGGCAAGGCAAGTTTATACAACACATTTCAACAACAAGGTAATTCAATGTGCTTTAGCCTACACAAAACATTAAGCAGAGGAAACACATTATAAAAGGATATTTGAATTCAGTAAAAAATCAGGACGTAAGGAAAAAGGAAGGTAAGCATATCTCCTTAATAAACAAGCTTAGTTTGAGAACAGAGCAACAGACACATCATAGGCAGGGCAACAAAACCAGCAGCAAAACCAACATCAAACAGTGAGGAGAGAGGAGTGCAGTTCAGGAAGTGATCTCACCTAATTGTCATTGTTACCTTGGTTACAAAAAAGCAGTGGTGGAAGAAGTACTTAGATATATTACTTAAACAAAAGTAGCAATACCACAATGTAGAAATACTCTGTTACAAGTAAAAGGCCTGTGTTCAAAATGTTACTTGAGTAAAAGTACAAAAGTATTGGCATCAAAATATACTTAAAGTACCAAAAGTAGAAGTACTAAAATGTTTGAAAATAGCAGATCTACAAGCTCACAACGTGTCCCGATGCGACACGTTGTGAGCTTGTAGATCGGCTATTTTCAAATAGCCTATGTATAAAATAGGGCTAAAGTGGTTAATGTATGTTTTATAATATAATAATTTATATCTGTAAAGTAACTAGTAACTAAAGTTTTCAAATAATTGTAGTGGAGTAAAAGTACAATATTTGTCTCTGAGGTGTAGTGGAGTAGAAGTAAAAGTATTGAAAATTGGAAATACTCCAGTTGAATAAAAATACTCAAATTTACTCAAGTACAGTACTTGAGTAAATGTACTTAGTTACTTTACACCACTGCATAAAAGGTCAGGTGGGTGTTACTGTATTTGTTGCCATAAGCCCCCAACTTTACTGTGTGGAAACAACGGGAACAACACTGCTCCCCGCCCCCATTGTACTGAGTACATCGATGAGTATTGACTTCGGGTGCCTCCCTAGGCTGGACTTGAACCTGTGGCCTTGCTTGCAGAGGCGGGAATTGAACCTGTGGCCCTGGTCACCGTGTGGCCCTATGCCAAAGACCACAGAGGTGTCCACCAATTATCCGCTGCCCTACAGCACCTCCACACATTCACACATGTTTCTTTTGGTGATTTTAATACAATATAATACAATTGGGGTGGTTGCATTTTGTATATATTTTTTTTGTATTTAGATCCTGTGTCTAGGTGAGACACGACCTTTGACACGATCCCGTTTCTGGTTTGACACGAATTTTGACCCGAAGGTCAAGATTCAATTTATCCCCTGTGCAAGCAGGCAGGCTCTATTAGCTCAAAGGTAAAGATGTCAGCACTTGCCCAAGAGACCCGTGTTCAAATCCAGGGTAGAAGGGGAAAGCTTTAAGCATGGGATTTTGGCCCAGAGTCTTAATCCGTCCCTGTGAACCAACACTGTATGTAGGTGAGCATGCGTGACCCACTCACCGCCACTTAGTGTGTTGGTGTCACGTGACGTGATATGCGGGGTAAGGGATGGATTTGGGGATAGAGCTGATGTTAAACTGTAGCGAGGCATATCCCGTATAGCGACAGACGCTTAGCCCGGTAAACCACCACGACCGGGATGGCTTACCAGGCTAACAGACGCTGGCAGCAAGGTCCAGCTGTCCCGCCGTTATCGGAAACGGCGCTGGGCGTCACTTCATGCGATGCTTCAGAGGGAAAGCACGTCTTTTGTAATGTCTCATTTTTCTAAAAACATGTTTTAGAGAAATTGGATGTCTGGGTAATACTATTTCCTTATTTGAATAGTTTCCTCTCCTCTCATCGTTTGCATCTCTTCATGCATCCTCAGTGGACAATAGGTCCAGAATCTCTCAATGAAAGAGATGTGCTTACAGACCTTTAACTTACTACATGGGAAACTACAAGGAAAAAAATGTTTTATTATAACTTCAAAACATGCCTGAAGAGGATCTTTAAAGTATTATTATTTAGTTATTCTGTTGTTCTCAGTGTCATCAGTTGCATGCTATGAATGATCATTAAAAGCAATAAATCAATACTTGATCTATATTTGGTCGTAGGGATCACAGTACTGTTTATTGTAATGAGAATGAGCTCATTAATATAAATTACTGTAAGTACACAACTAAATAGAAATATATCATGAATAAAAACTTCTTAATGGGTCTTAAGATGTAGCTAGTAATAATGAAGCAGTAATGGTTTTTAAAGCATACATTAGCTCATGAAATCAACACAAATGATATTCATGAAAACAACTTCTCCAACTCCTTCAAACAGAAAAGACTTGGCTTGAGAACAACAGAGTCAAGCTACACAATAATCTAGAACGGGGGTCCTCAACAGGGGGTCCGGGACCCCTAGAGGGTCCTCAGAGTTACTACAGGTGGTCCGCCAAATCTTTGTGTGATAGGATACTTTATTTTTACATTAACCACTTGAACCTTAGCATCTCTTTTCTGAGGAGAACTTTAGCCAAAAATAGCAGATCTACAAGCTCACAACACATCTGCTATTTTTGGCAAAGAGGTATCTGTAGAGGAAAAAAGCAGACCTAATTTTGATTTAATTATTATATAGAGGGGGTCCCTGCTTCATCTCTCTCTCTCAGCTAGGGGGTCCCTGGCCTGAAAACGTTGAAGACCCCTGATCTAGACAGAGAATAATTACAAAGTCTCCCAAAACACAAAGATTATGTATTCAATAAATCACCAACTGGTATCACAGTGTTTCTCATGGAAACAGAATTCTAAGTGCCTCATCTTAAACAAATATGTGAAACGGATCACTTCTTTATCAAACTGTATTACAGATGTCACACTGAATGTATAATCATAGAAGTTGAACGGTAAAATAATGTAGCGCAACATTTTTAAAACGCAGCTATCCAATGATATTTAAAGGTATTTAATATAATCATATTAAAAGACACACACACACACACACACACACACACACACACACACACACACACACACACACACACACACACACACACACACACACACACACACACACACACACACACACACACACACACACGTTACTTTATAAGTAGAAAACAGGCCACAGGGATGCATTGGACAGACTGAGTTTCACTGCATGTGGGGTTGGCTTGCACTGCATGTGGGAGCGACAGTTGTCTCTCCAAAGCCCTGCTCCTGACACATGGAGGAAGGAAAAGGAATGAAAAGGAAGGAAGGAAACATATAGGAAACCACACACACACACACACACACACACACACACACACACACACACACACACACACACACACACACACACACACACACACACACACACACACACACACACACACAGGGGGGGGGGGGGGAACTAATCAATGGCGATCTGATCGGACTGAAATCTTGTCATACATGGAGTCAGGATCAAAGGATAGTAGCGCACATCCAACCTCTTACAAAGTAGAGCCGCAAACAATAGCTCGCTTTGTCAACATTTTATTGCAGTTACAGAGAGTGACGGTTCGAGCATGGGCTCGAACCGTCACTCTCTCTGCAATAAAGCTCAGACTAAGTTATTCTGAGGTTTACAAAGAAATAACACAATACGGCACTCTGACACATCAATAACGTACACATTGATACTTACAGGTTGTGTGAGGCCGAACAGAGCTTCATGTCTTCATAGCGATGCCACTAGCATCACCAGAGTCCTCATCAGCTGCAAAGACACATTTTACATTAAACTGAGACAACAGCAAATAACAATACATGTATGAACAATAGAAGAGACTCATGTTCAGTATGAACAACCTTAGATTCTGTGTTCACTTACTGTTAGTCTGAGTAAATCCTGACAACAGAAGAAAAGATAAAGGATATTAGGAGTGAGTTAGAGGTAACACTGTAAAATAAGACAAGGGAAATATCAGTGTATATTATTAGTTGTTATTATTATAATTCAAGTATAATAGCTGTGTGGTCTCTACATCCTATAGAAGCTGTGCTGTTCAAACAGAGCAGTATTGATGTGTCGTCATGCAAACTTACCAGATTTTGGACCTTTTCCTCAGCAGCAGTCCAACAACAACACCAAATATAGCTGCAAGCAAGCGATAATACGGGGGCCAGTGAATAGAGAGAGAGAGAGAGAGAGAGAGAGATGAGAGAGAGAGAGAGAGAGAGAGAGAGAGAGAGAGATGAGAGAGAGAGAGAGAGAGAGAGAGAGAGACGGATTAGATTGAAGAGAGAGAGAGACGGATTAGATTGAAGAGAGAGAGAGAGACGGAATAGATTGAAGAGAGAGAGAGAGAGAGACGGAATAGATTGAAGAGGAGAGAGAGAAGAGAGAAACCGGAATAGATTGAAGAGAAAGAGAGGAGAGAGAGAAACGGAATAGATTGAAGAGAAAGAGAGAGAGAGAGAGAGAGAGAGAGAGAGAGAGAGAGAGAGACATGGAAACGGAATAGATTGAAGAGAGAGAGAGACATGGAAACGGAATAGAGATTGAAGAGAGAGA